>NC_049169.1:28179735-28182235 GCF_009769625.2 Cygnus olor | reverse complement strand
AAATACCTTTCAACACAAGGTTTGAGCATACTTTGCATTTTTACAGAGAAAGCTTATTTGAGTAGATAATAGTATATTAAACCTGTTTATGTAGGTACTTTATTTTACAGTATTTCAATAGCAGTTGACCTAATTAGTGTTTCAATCATATTCATTTACTTACATATTTAAAAAATGTTCAGTGGAGTAATTTATAGCTCTGCTTAACTCAAGCTTTGAAAGCTAAATGTTTCAGATAAAGTTAAAAAAAAAAAAACCATACCTTTACAAATATTCTCTTAGCTGGTCTAATTTTTTGCTCTCACACATTCAGTTATGTCCTTCATATTTGGCATTTTGATTTATTAGACAATCTTAAGTATTAAAGACTTTTAACATACCAATGCAAGTCTTCAGATGCATTGTGCCTTGTGTCAATGACGAATTAATTCTAGCCAAGCACAAAAGTTTGCCCTTATTTAAGCCTAGCTCCTCATTTCCACCTTTACATCATAGTCAAGGTTTAAAAGGCAGTATTTTAGGCTGTGTCGTCGGAAGTGACACGATGTAAATACATGACCATCCCGGAGAAGATCCTGGTATTTAGTGCTATGTATGCTGTCTGTATATAGACAAAAATGGGCACCTTAACGTTAGCGCTGCGTTATGACTGCGTGGGTGCTGCTCTGGTTCAGGAGCCTCAGCGCAGGGAAGTCTTTCTCACTTGTAAACGTGTGGAGTGCTTGTGGTGACCGCTACTGATTTCCACATCTAAAGTATTGACAAGTCATGAGCAGGGCACTTATTTACTGAATTTCCCGCTCCTTTGCCGCAAAGATGGTGTCCCTCGTGAGATGACAGGGTGAACGGGGAGCAGGAAATCAGCTCTGTGTCACTATCAGAGCATCCCAAAGAGCCATAGGTAGGTATAAAGCAATGCAGAGGTTGATCCTGCAGCCCTCACTGGTTAGAAACTCTCTGTGGACACAAGGAAGAAGGCCAAACTCGCTTCTGGTCCCTCGGGGCTGCAGGCGGGCACGTGTCGTGCCCAGACGCTGTGCAGCCTGGCTCTGCTCTGGGCAAAGTCCAGAAGCAGCACCTGGGCAGTGCGGGGAGGCATCCAGGGACGGGCAGGAGTCCTCCCCGCCTCACCCCGGCACTGCGGGGTCTCGTGCCGGGGACTCGCGCGCCTGCCGAGCCTGCACCTCGTGGGGAAAAACCAACCAAAGAAGGCTGGCGTTCAGCGCACCCTATCATAAAGTGAGGGGCTCTAATTGAGCTATATCTTTATATCCTGCTATTTGTACAAATAAAAGACCACATCTTGATGCAAAATAAACACAAAAGCACTGTTGTGACTATAACAGGGAGTCATATACTAATTTATATAATAAGTGGTTGTGCACGCTTTATTCAAGATTATGGCTGCAAGAAATGGCATGAATTGCTGGGTGTGTTTAATGCTGGATTATAGCAATTTGAAACATGTCAAACACATGGCTAATGCCTCATGCTTCACTCATTCTTGCGTAAACCTGCATAGCCACCATCCATTATACCCTTGGTAACAACACAATTCTGCAAGTAAATATTGTTACACTAAGTAACCTTTCAATTCAAGTTGTTTAGGAAGAGAAAATGCAATCTTGTGCAGTCAGTTCCAGTGTCAGTTTAATGTTTCAGAAGGGAAGTGGTGTAGAGAATAAGTATCTGTACAGTGACTTGCCGGCTTAAAACACACACGCGTGCACACGTGCGCACATGCACAGAAAACTTGCAGTGTACTGCAGGGGGGAAAGTAAAGCTGCAGCTTCCAACTTCGTGGGGCCGGTGTTTCTTTTCTGGGGTGTGCGGTTGCCTGTGCACCCTGGCAGAATTAAACATTCAACCTGCAGCGCAACCGCAGTCTAAAATTATCTACGGTTCATTCTCTCTTGCAGAGAGCAGCACGGATTTTCCCCGTAGCTTTGTTTAAAGTACCTGGTAGCAGAGCTTATGCCTCACCTCTGGCAGCAGGAGTTTGGGGATCGCAGCAGAAGTCTGTGGCTATGGATGGCTGTGCTTGTGAGCGTGGGGGTGCGTGTGTGTGCCTGTGTAGGCATGCTCACAAATGGCAGTGAGTGTGACAGAGGAGAAGAAAGAAGAGGATTAGGAAGTGTGAATGTGTAGAAATGTATGTCAACAGAGACCTATGTATTTTTTCTTGTCCTATACGAAATACTAAACTTTCGGTCGTAGGATCTGGCACTCAGTGTATTATTTCCTTCACATTTATGATTATTATGCGAACAGCCCATACAGTTGTAAAAGCAGGAAAGAAAGAGTACATTAGTTTGCTTAGTAATCTGTGGCAGGTTCAAATTAGTGTGCCACCAATAACTGAGATTACTGATAAATAGATATGAGAGATGGTCCTTGTTTAGATGTTTTCAGTGCCTTAATTAGTAAGGCACCTTAATAAGGATTTAGAGTTGATTGTGTATGCTCACACACTTGCACATGTATATGTATATATACACAT
>NC_049169.1:28172235-28174735 GCF_009769625.2 Cygnus olor | reverse complement strand
TAAGTCCTTCTATAAAATATGTTGATGTGAAACATAAACACTAGTAAACAAGCAGTAGGATGTCCTTTAGATAATGGGCATATCTTTATACTCCTTTGGCTTTTTTTTTTTCCCCTCTGTTTTTAACCAGATGCCTTTTGAAATATGATTTAAGAGGAAAATGCTGCCTGTTTTTATTACTGTCACTGTGGTAACTCTCTAAAATATGATTTTTTATATGTGACTTGCCAGACAAACTTTGACAAGTAGAAAAACAGAGCAAACCCTTACGTACCTAGTGCCTATAGTTATTATTCTTAAGATTTTTTTATTGTTTAGATACATGCAAGATAGAGTGTACTAATGTCATAGTTTAACATTGTCATTTTGGCTTCTCTGAGTCATTTTTATGTTGGCCTTCAAATAAACAAATGAAGTTCTTCATAGTTTTTTCTAAAGCAAGCAAGTAAATGCTTGCTGTTTTTAATATGTTTCCTTCAGCTGGGCAGCTACTTAAAGTGATGCTAACACCTAAGAATAGCAATAGGGGCTGAGTAAAATCACAAAATAAGTTTTCATTGTGGCATGAATACATATTGGGCAAAGCTAAACATCAGGGATTTTAGACTATGTACTAGGAGCCACTGGGATAACCTAAAAATTTTAGTTTTTATATGGCCTTGTTCAAGTATCGTGTTCAAGCATATGATAAATTGGTAGACATGTAAAGTAAATAAGCTAAAATGATAAACTTCATTAGGTTCTTATGTGGAATTATATGGAGTTTGGACAGTCCTGTTATTGGCTTGATGAACTATGGTTTTTTGATCTTTATATAGAAATGAGAAGTTTGACTTAAATCTGGTAGTTATTCCTCCACCATGTATCAAGAGAGAATGACAGTATTCTATAATATATTGTAATATATACTTGATGATAAATGGATTGGGTGCTGTCACAAGTCATCAGGTCGGCTTTGAAGATGTATGACTAGAACGTAAGCAACTTTTTATCTTACTGTCGATATTTATCAATTTATAAATATTGCTAACGTGAATGCAGATTATTATTAAAATATGATACTAATTGTTATCTGCTCAGACTTGTTTCTTCTGCTTATTTTGGCTTATGACATTCTCTCTCTCATACATATATATATACATTCATACTCTCAGTTATTCACTTTCATTTTTTTTTCTTGTCTGTTAAAATCAGTGTTAGATACTAGAATGTATAATACATGGAAAAAGCATATCCTTGATTAAATACATTGACAGATTATTCTGCATTAGATGTAGAATTTTATTTTGATATTAAGTTTGTAGAATTAATTGTTTGTGTCACTAAGGTCAAAATAGTTGCTAAAAAACATGATTGCTTTACAGGGTAGATTTGAGCTTGCATTTTGAGTATTCATTAAGTCAGTTCTACCAAGATAATCTTTTTAAATGTTTTATGGGAATTTATTGGTAAGAAGCAGTTTCAGTTGACTACGTTTAACATTATTTTTCCAAAGCAGCTTATTTTATTTTATTTTTTTCAACAGCTCACTTACCGTTAACATTTCAGTGATGCCTAATATAAAATAATATTTACAGAAGCAAAAACATGGTGCTAGTATTTGGGTTATCCTGATGTTGTAGAAATATAAGTTTTGCTTTTTTGCATGTTTAATCTTTGTGATTATTTAAAAAGGAGGAGACAACAGGGGTTTTGTTTGTTTCTTTCTTATATGAAGTCTTAAATTAGGTATTAACAAAACTCTTATGTTTGTATATGTCAGACAGTAGTTCTATTTACTGAACCACGAGGAGCTTGCATTTTGACTCCTCGGAGGAGCAAATGAGTTTTCTCATACTATGCAGGTAGTTTCTATTGAAAAGTAACATAAAAATTCCCAGTTGCTACACCTGTGGCAAAAGGTGGATCCATAAAGAATCTGTTGATACGTAACTTAAATTTAAAGCCAAACATCATTTCATCTGATTGCACTTATTGTTACCCTAATTGACCATGTGTCATGTGAGGAAAAATGTTCCTTCCTAATAATTTCAAACTGAAGTTAAAAGTTCTTGAAAAGGATGCAGAAGTGTTATGTGCTTTCACATTATAAGCTTGAAAGGGGCAAAATTCTGTTAGGTTCATTCAGATGGCTTTCAGAGGAGCTATTACTAAATTAGCAGATGTTGAAGTAGTAAGGAAAAGCAGATTTTCCAAATGCAGACATACACGTGGTCTAATATTTAATTTATTAGGGAACTGGAAATATCCTAAAATATCAGCAAGTAATTTTGCAGAAGTCCTGGTGTGCCCCCCTAGAACTATTTTTGATTACTGGTCTTTGTTTTTTCTTTGACTCCTACTGTGTGCTTCAGCAAACACATATTTTTTTTTTTCTCTGGGTGGATGACTGGAGAAGGTCTAAATTCAAGCACAGAAAGCCTGCCTGGCTAGAGACATTACTGCTGAAATAAAAAGAACATATTTCAGTTTCCATGTCTGCCATCCCTGTTTTTAATGA
>NC_049169.1:28137235-28167235 GCF_009769625.2 Cygnus olor | reverse complement strand
ATTTCCATAAATAATTGTTTCTATCTGCATCATGAGTGCAATCAGTATGATTTGGTTTTTCTATTTCTTTAGGGATCTCAGAACAGAAAGAAGCAGAACTTGTATGTATGCGAATGTCTAGAGAAGGCCTTGCTAAGCATGTAACCAATTTTAGGAAGTATACTGGGTCACCAATTCTGTGTAGTGGACATCAAACACATCTACAAAGAAACAGTCGATTGTACTGAAAATTTAAAATATCCTGCAGCATGCCAGTCAGTTGAGGTAACAAATGCCCTGTACATCCTCTCCAACACAACTACTCAAATATTTAAGCTAAGTGTGATTTGTAGGAAATAGATTGGGCAGCTCTCTTCATAAGAGAATCTGTGTCTGTGGATTTTATATCTATGAATGTGCATAGTAGGCTCAAAATTACTTCGTAGTCACTTTGTATTACTTTGCGTGGAGTCTTTTCAACCAGGGGTCAGTTTAAGCCTGAACGGAATGTTTATTATTATATTGTGTGGTATGAAGTGTTTATATATTGTTGTTGTTTATAATAATTCAAGCTTGATGTTGTATTTTACAGACTAAGTAGCAAAATGAATATGGCCTGTAGTAGCAATAAAACATTGCCCAGACTAGGCTGCTTCCAGTAAGAGGCCATAGATGCTTCTGTTACTGACCTCTGAATTACTATTTGTTTTATTAATTTGAGGATTTATTTTAAATCTGCTAACTGATTATCTCTTCTTGTTCCCAGTGAATCCTTCCACCTGCTGGCTTTGGCTCTTCTTCCACAGGGTCTTCTTTCTCTCATTCTTTCTGCTGGCTTTTTCTCTGTCATTGTTGGCTTGGTTTCTTTATCCTATCCTACACATTGTGCTCCTTTCACCTTTACCCTCTCTTGTCTGTCTTTCTGGGCCACACAAACTTCTGCTGCTTTGTGTTTTTGTCTATCCCGCTTGATGCCTGTGAATACCAATCTTTTAGTCTCTTTTACTTAGCAAAGTATGGTCCCTTTGTGGCTGTTGTAGTTTAATATATGTAGTAGATGTTTTACAAAGTTTAATGTTTTAGTCTCAGAATCGTATGTAAGTATATAGTATAGTAATATTCTAAGTACTAGTAAGCATATAATATAGTATGTAATTGGAAGAGTGTACAGTATATAGTGAGTAATTAGAAATGCAGTTGTTAGAGACAGAATTAGCACGCAGTCCCATCTAATGGGTTGGATGATGCCAACTTCGTTTAAAAGATGTGTCTGGCTAAGGTGTAAGCAGTTGGTAAATGATTTTTTTAAAAAACAAATATTACCACTGGAGTCTCTACTGTTAAACTGCATCTGAGGAATCCAGGTCTGGAAGCAGTGATGAATTGTTACCGAAATCCAAGGAGTTTAGGAGCATGTCGTCTCCCATCAAAATGGGTATGTGTCTGCTCAGTGAGACTGGATAAGGTTGCAATAGTGATATTAAGTCATTTTCAGGAAGAGATATAACATGAAACACCTGGAAATTGAGTCAATGAAGAAACATACTTTAAAATTTCAGATTTAGGTTGTGATATAAAGCCTGTATTCTCTTCTGGGTTACCTGGAATTCATACAGTCTTACTCAAATGGAGAAAAGAAGAAACTTCCATGAGAAACTAGCTTATCTGAGCTAACTTTAAACTAGCTTGTTTGTGTGCTATTAACATTGTATCTGTACCATTGTAGGGCACAGTGAAATCTCTACTGCCTAAGTATTTGTCCAGATTCTTCAACTTTTGTAGTTTGACCTGAGCTGTGTCTGTCAAAACCAGCAGTACCTACTCACCTAGTTAAAACAGCTCATCTGTGTCAGCTTGTGCTGCAGTCACAGAAATGGGTGCAATGTAGGTGTGCTGCCTTACCTGTGGGAAGGTCATATTACTGATTTCTTCTTTGTTTTATTTTGGTGTGCATTTTTTTATGCATCTCATTGTAATTGTTCAAATTGTTAAGTCTTTAGGAAGATATTGTAATATTCAACATGTATATTACAATATGCATATATGTCATTTAATGTAATTTAAAACATACTAAATTTATAAATAATAATAATAATTTGATAGTCAAGATATACAGAGAGGTTCTAGGAGAATCCACGTAATTTCTTGTAGCTTACTTTAGGCTGTATGATTTTTTAATATACTTAAATTCTTAAAGTTCATCAGTTGCTTCCTCTCCAAACTGTGCAAGACTCTACCTGTACTTTAAGCTTTACTACCAGTTTTCACATTTAAAAGCCCTCATACTGTAAAGTAATTTGTCATCTCAGAGTATTCTTCCTTTGAAATTCCTTTAACAAAATGAAAAGAGGAAGGAAAGATTGGTGTTCCCTGTATGTCGTATCTCCAGGTATCCTATAAATAATAAACTTGGTGTTTTGTTTTATTAATCCTTTTAACTGTATCCTAAAGTATAGAAAATGGTAGCAAAGCTCTCCAGTAAGAAAAAGGATTTTTCTTTCACAAATTCTTCTTCCAGCTGCACTGTCAGCCCATCATTGTGTACAATCCAAACCTGTATATCTGTTTGTTTGTTTGTTTTTCCCTGAGACATCCAAAAAGCTTCATAAACAGTTTTTCTTGCATAGAAGTTGTTTGCCACGGGTTGCTTTGTGTTTCTAGGCCTTCTTCTTTTGCCTACAGAATATTCTGCATTCCTCTTGCGTTGCTTTTCAAGGCTTTGTTATCAGTTTCCTCAAGAGAAATGGCCAAGAACCACTTACCTTCTCTTACTCCTAAATCATAACAAAATCCATGAGCAATCATCCAGTCTTAGGTTTCAAGATTTATCTTCATAAAGCAAATAAAGTTAACAACAGAATCTTTGATCTGATACAGACAGCACTAATGTGAGCAAAGTCCTCACAAAAGTTCTTGAGATAAGGTGTGCTGAACTTGCTGTCAGAAATTGTCCTGATTTCAAAGAGGATTGCTTCTAATAGTCCTTCATCACAGTTACTCATGCTTTAGGACAATAATGATTCCCTAGCCCTTCACATCCTCCCCCCCCCCACCCCGGTTCACAGAAAGCAAAATACATACAACATGAAAAATGTGTCAGGGTTTCTATGAAATGTCGCTTCATATAAGTTGTTGCCTATCAGATTTTTATAAAGAATTTAGAACAGAATAGGAACACTAGGATGATTAAAGTGTTATTTCACTGAAGAGAAGCACAATCTGAATGCAGTTTATCCAATGCCGTAATGAAGAGATCTTATATGTGACTGTATGTATTTGTGCTGTATCAGTACATCTCTGAGATCCTTCCAGATACAGAGAACCTAACACGTGAAAAAATAGAAAAGTTTTGGGAGTAGGAATGTATTTTCTTCCAGCCTCTTTCATAATCAGAAAACTTCTCTAGCACCCCCTGACTACATATGTGTTAAGGTTCTGTGTTTTAACTTGAAAATATTCATGTTAGGAAATTGGTATCACAGCCCGCAATGTTGAGCAGATCCTATGTGAGATTTGCTCCTCTTCTTTCGTAGGCGGGACTTTCAGTGGAGTGGATGACTGTGCTTTCAAAGTGAGTGTAGCTCCAGCTGAGGAGGTGAATGTCGTCTTCTTAAGCTACATCCTTGGCATAATTGATGTGCAGTAAATGCATCATTAATGTTAATTGTGTGAAATTTAGAGTTTTTTTAATCGTGTCTGAAGTATTTCTCAGAAATCCTCAGAAAATGAGAGCAGAAGCTTTAAATTACGGAGTTAATGGAAATTCAAGCAGCATATGTAAATAATAGGCAAAAGTTCATAAGAGTTTTTCTGTTGAGATTCATAACATTTGACAGATACAGTTGTTTAGTTGTTTCCTGGTATATCATTGAAGATGGTAGAATTTATCTAAATTATGGGCAGTCCTGAGATACCTAAAAAGTATTTTTTTCCTTTTAGAAAAATCTTTATCATTAGCCTTTATCCATTTACAGTCTTACATGTTTCTCAAAGTTTTTTTTTTTTTTTTTTTTTTTAAGATTCTATATGGATTAGAAACATGCTACAAAACTTGCAAATGTCTTTTGAAATTTCAAAGACATAACAAACCCAGAAGTGTTAAATGAAATCTGTACTACAGAATATATTCTAAAGCATTGACTTAACACAAAAAACAAAGAAAACGGGTAAATTGATGCATTCTTTTTATTCCCCTCTACTTTGTATGAATCCCGAAAATTCTATTAAATCACTCCAACATGATAGTTAGTGAGAGATGTGCTTGGCATACGTGGTGAATTTTGAAAATGATGAGGAAAAATGGCTATGTAAAATGTCCTTGTGGGTTTCAATGGCAATCAATATTAATGTTTCTTAAATATGTTTTAGTGAGTAAATGCATCATGAAAGTTAGAGATTTAAAATTATTTTCTATAATTGATCTATAGAAAGAATAATGTTATTGTATTCAGCAGCAAAAGAGAAGGCAGCAGTAGCTTATTAGATTGGAAAGGATGAGGAAATGTGAATTGTACTGAGGGATCAAGTAAGTAGAGACCTAAAGAAAGAATATAAATTGTGGAGTGGGAACTGAAAGCTAAGAAGCATTGGAGCCCCTGAGACAGAAAAAAATGGGTTAGGAACATCCATATTGTTCTAAGCAGAGCAGCCTTTGTGACCTACTGGGCAACCAGGACAGACCTTGCCTTCCCAGATGCGCCTTCTCCATTTCACTTCTTGTCTCTCTCCCACATTACTTGACATTCGCTCTCAAATCCTTCCCTCTTGAACATACTGCTTTTACAGCTCCAGCTTTCCAGCTGACAGCCTGGACACCTGTTGAAGGCCATCCTTTTCTGTTGGTCACTGCCACCTCTGGCCATTGGCATATGTCCTTGTCCACTGCAGCTGCTGAACTCTTTCCACAGGGAGAAAGCATCTTTATTTTTATTTTATTTATTTATTTATTTTGGCTATAACACTCTTATAGATAACTGCACTTACTGAATTCTCTACGGAAAACAATGCTGCACTAACATGCCTGCCTTCCCTACTGTGCTCAGTGAAACAAAAGAGAATAAACATAGGAGGCTGAGAACAAACTTGTACTTGCTGAAGTTTAGTCATAATGCCTAGCCTAACCTCTCTTACTTTTAAAATCCAAGTCAATCAGCATTAACAATATAAAATATAGATTAGGAAGCACATTCTGTGTGATTTCTGCTGTGGCAAATCTCTAAGAAATGCAAAATAAACAGAGACAAATTTGATCAATTCCAGAAAAGTATGCTGTGCCATATATTTAATGTGTGTGTTGTATGGACTTGATAATATACATTACATGAAAAAGAAACGTATTTCATTACTTGCCTGAAAAAGTATGAACAGTACTCTAAAGCCTTAAAAATTACATGGTCCATTGTTTTAAGAGTCCAGTTATGGAGCAGTGTTGTAGGAAATGCAAGTAAAAATACATTTAAGATGAAGACTCATAAATACCTTGGCACTATGGATTTGTTTTGCATTTGGCCAGTAATCTCTAACATTAGAATTGGGTAGCTATTGTCAGCTAACACCAAATATTATAAAAAAATTGTAATCGTTCCATTCAGTAGAAACAAGAAAAACATAAAATTAACACAATAAATTTACATTGAAGGTGCTTTAGGGAACAAGCCTACTTAATTAAAGAGGACATAAGCACATGTTTATCTGCTGTGTTAAATAGGGAATGTGTAGCACATTTCTAAAAATAAGCATATAGTTAAAGAGCTCAACTGATGCAAAGGTAATAACTTACTTAACAGGAGTCATGGAATAAAAGCCTGTGTATTTCCTGAAATATGTAATTTAAGGATCTTACTTCACAGTCATAAATAAGTACAAACTCATACTTAAGACAAATGTTGCATTTAACATGTAGCATTGTTACACCACATTTCCAAGAGATACAGTTAACTTTCAATTTTCTGCACTCATCCTTTTCTCCTTATTTATATAAATAGTTTACTTAAAGTCTACAAGACTTAGTAGTAAATAAGGAAACTCAGTAGTAAAATTTGCAAAGTTTTGTACGATGTATGTTTTTCTATGTTACAGCACAATAAGATGAATTAAAACATCACCACTCAGTCAGTGTTCTTTGAAGTCATAACATTCATGGTATTTTAGGTTTTAAATATCCAGACTTCAAGATGGATTGGATCCAAATTAGTGTTAGGGAAACATATTTATACCTTTAAAAATGCAGTTTAAGTTATTTACATTGGAGTGGGCTTCTTTTTTGAAATAGCCCAATTTAACATTTAAAATATGAAAATACTTATATAGCTCTAAATCTGCTACAGTCTATTATGAGAATTTAAATAGACTTAAAAAACCTGTTGCATCAGTGAATTCTCTTCAAATTTCAATGAAATGAAGGCTGCTGCTTTGTTAATTGGTGTAAGTATCAAAGGCAGACGTGCTAAATTTCTGAGTCTAGTCATTGTTTGTAAAAATGTTGCCGTGTCATCCCTTTAAGTGTCTATCATTAAAATGTTTTTAATTAGAGTGAATTCTAGTACTTACCTATTTTTATTGCAGAAATATGTTTCTGCTGCACAGAAACAGTTGTCTCTGTTGTCTCTTGGTGGACATGCTAATACAAAGCTAAAAATCCAATGGTAACTAAAAGGGCAGTCTAACTTGTTTTCCTTTTCCAGATGATTTCAGTGGCACTTCTAACTGATTTTAGAAATCTTGGGAGGATGTTCATGTATCCTTAGCCACTTTTGAAAATATCCCTTTGGTTATGAGAAACTATTGGCCAGTTCACTCACTAGAATAAAATATTCTTGTATAATAAATGACTAAACTTTAGATACTTTCATAATCTAATAAATACAAGACAGCATTAGAATACTACTTTGAATCTAATTCTAATTTCCATCTCAATGCACTGTAGAAAGATAAAAAACAAGCAGTATTATTTTCTAAATAAGAAATACATCCAACTCAATTAAATGTAAGGAAAAAAAAAGGATTTAAATGTGCATTTCATATTAGTAAAAAGAAACAGTTAATTTAGTGTAAGAGCTCATGTTTTATTGAGCAGCAACGTAGCTTCGTGGTTCAATGAATCAGTGACAGGGAACTTTTGCTTAGGCAAACAATCTGAAAGTGCAAATACAAAACAAGATTAAAAATCTACTATTTAAATCAAGGATTCTCTCTTGCTGGTTTAAATTGTGATTAAAATTGGTGATTTAAACCATTTGATTTAAATCAATCCATCCTGTCGTATGGCTGAGTAAGATTTTTGTTAGAAAAATACAAAATACGTAGCCAGGGGATCAGAATATCTCTCTTAAATATATATATATTTTCCTTCTGATAAATATATCACAAGCCCTTAAAATTACATTACCTTTTCTGACACAAATATATTATGATATACAAGAGTTCATCATATCCACATGCACAGAATATATCGGTGCATAGGATATGCTAAGTGTTTAGGGATTCAAAAACCAAAGAGTGGACTATGTGGCTAACAGACCACGCTGTAGAGCTGGTTAAGCTCACCCTCAGAAATGTGTTTCAGCTTCCTGTGTGACAGAATTGAAAAGCTCCATTTATATTTTACTCTGTTATTTTGATGTGACAAACAACAGTCATCGTTTCTGAGGCTTATCTGGTGTCTGGGTCATTAAACACTGAAAAATGGGTTTTCAGGTATTTTTAAAGGCAACGCTGAGGGAGATAATTACGAAGGCCATGGGCACCTCATGGAGCCAGCTCTCCCAGGTGCCTAGCCGCTGGTGGGAAGTAGGCTTCCATGGTCCTGCATGCAGCTGGGAAGATTGAGCATGTTGTTCCTTTGGTTGGCCACAGAGCTGTCAGACCTTGAGTGATTTCTTCATTGCAGAAAGAGTGGTCAGCCTGAAGCTGTAGGAGAGGAGCTTGTGCAAAGATCCCCTGTGGAGATCCCCCCTCCAGCTGCTTAGTGTAGGATGGTGAGGAGCAGACAGATGCCCAGGCCTGTCCCTGTCCCGCTGCCCCTCTTGCTGCATTCATTCAGCTGCAGGGCAGGGCTGCCACAGCCAAGCCTCATGTCTGTGCTGTACAGGGTCTGGGAAATTAAAACAAGGCAGGTCAAGTAATTGGATGATGGGTGGCCAAAGGGGAAGAAGAGCCAGAGGTGTTGGGTAGGGCCAGATGGACCTGGAGGGAAGCAGCTGAGAGATGGGAAAGGCAAGCGAGGGCTCAGAGGATGGAGTATTTCTGGGAGGTGGGAAAGAGGGTAAGGGTACAGGGGAGCTGAATGAGAAGGTGTGTGGTCTAAGTCATGTTTTCTGAAGCACTTTTACATTCTTGCAGTCTTTCCGTGGTCTCTGCATCTTCCCAGTGGTAACTGTTTTCTGATAAAGATATACTTAATCTATCAAGAAGTAGATATAACGCTAATAATGCATTTGTCCAAATCCATGTGGCATCATATACTCATAGAAGTACTTACAGTAGCAGTATATACGTGATAATGTATTAAGTATATTTTTTAAATTGCTATTCTTTAGTATGATACACTTTATTGTCCTGGTTCTTCATCTTCGTGAGGTCAATACATCTGGTAGGAACTGTGAACATTGTCACAGGAACTGTGCAAATAGGTGTAATGTTTCCTGTCATGACACTGTGACACATGTGACGTATGTATGATCCCTCATAATCTGAACAATTTGTGGTAATTTGGATATGCCATGAGGGTGTGTTGTCCACCTTTCTAAACATATGAAGGAGCTGGCATATGCTTTGTTGGAATAGTTTATAGACACAGAACACTTTGCAGCAACAGACCTAATGTGGTAAAATTTAGACTGAAAGGACAGTGAAGAAAGGCGTATGTTATTAACATTCTGATTCATACTAAAGTATATTATATAGACTGTGAGTAAAATCTCAGCCCTGTTAATAGATGAGGCAACAGTTCCACCCTAAACCAGGTGTATTTATAATACTAAAAAGGCAACCAGAGAACATCCTCCATGTTTCAAGTCTTTAAATAATTATGGACAGGTAGTTAATTTATTCTATATTTTGATTTTACAGGTATTATACAGTTTTACTGGGAAATTCTTCCAATACGGATGCCTTCCACTACCTATGGTGTTTCACCTTATAGAAGGCATAGAAATCAATTAAAAGGTAGTTTTAACCAGCTGTGAATATCAAATTCATAGAACAGAAGAGTTCATTATCAAATGAAAGTTAACAGTTCTACTCTGAAGCTGCTCAAAGAGGTGAATTTTGATACAGCAGCTCTGCCAGCTCTAAGAACTTGTAATAACAAGCCAAAATTAAAACAGATAGAAAGGGGGAAAGGGGTTAAAATGAATAGCCGTACTGCACTGCAACGCATCTGATTTCACCTGTTTCAGCTCAAACACTATTATATATTTTTTATTTTTTTATTTTTATTTTTCTAATGTTTTTATTAATCTCTAAAAATGACAGGTGTCAAGAGCCCTTTGTGATGCACATACAAAAAAACTTGCGGTCAAGAGGTCATATCATTGCAATGTATTAGGCAGTAGCCTTCTCTCTTGTGGAATTTTCCTTGTTTGAAGTGTTTCCAATGAAAGATACTTGCTGTAATGCACATCAGTAAAATGATCTGTTTGGGACCAGCTTTACATGGGAAAGGAAGCTGTGAGAATACTTTGGTATTGTGTATGTGTTTTCTCTTAACAATTGCATGTTCTGAACTCCCTGGAATGCTATAAAGCACACAAAGGCTTACAAGAACATACGTGTTTTGGGGTTGATTTTAATAAATATTATTCTCTTCATGAAAACAATTGCTTATTTTGTTGTTGTTGTTGTTGTAATCTTTAAAGAGAACTCTGATGCCCTGAATATGAGGCTGCGTATTTCACTGAGATGAATTTAAGTATTTTCTTTGTATTTTATTTGCTGGTTATTAGCACCACAATTTGTAAGAAAATAAGTTCAGTGTGCAAAATAAGATGTTTATGCACACAAAAAGGAAATAAAAGTGGAGTGGTTTGGAAACTTGTGTTGATGTATTTAAAGTAAAACTAGCTGTTATTTTAAGGTAGGATGTATGGAGGCAGGTTTCAGAGCCTCTCCGTGATCTCTGCATTTGTTTCCCAAGCAGAATGAACAAATTCTTGAAGCTCCACTTTGTCTTTGGATCGGTACTTTCAGTGAAGCTGCATAATATGCTGCAAAATCATTATGAAAAAAAAATGTTAGTGGTGAGAATTTTCAACATTTATATGAAGTTCAGTTTTGAATATGTCTTTTTTGACACCTCCAAAGTGTTTTGGTCTTGAACCTTTTGAAATAGTTGTGTGATGTGGTGATCCTGCTAGAGCTGGTTTATTTTCCATTTTTGTTCAGTTGTTTTGGGTAGGTGTGGAGAAGGCAGATTAGTGACAAAATTACAAAGATAGGTTATAAAGCAGCTTTGAGATACCCACATCAAAGTAGGGTCTCTAATTAGGGATTTAGGAAAGCTGGATTATAAAAATGGGAGCCAGTCAATTGTACATAAAGGGCCCTGAGGGGAAGAGGAAGTGCTCGATTAGCTCTGCCATGCCCCAGCATCATGCATAGGAAGGACCAGGAAACTCAAGGAGTGTATACTTTTAGAAAGTTAAGTAAAATGAGAAGTGTTTGTTTTTTGCTGACTTTGGCCAAAACAGGTTTTTTGTTTTCCTCTGGATTAGGATGAAGAGCAATACGGCTTGCATTACAAGGGTTTTGATGCATGAAATTCTGTGCGATTTACATTGCAAACTGGTAGGAAAGTATATATTGACTTTTAAAATAGTGTTCTCAGTTTCCTTTTGCTTCTGTGGCTGTACTTGTGCAGCATGTTTATGGGCGTAGGCATCCGAGGACTTAAAATCTATTTCTAAGTGTTTATAAATACAAACTGCCCTGCTAATTTTCATAGATTTGAAAGGAGAGAAAGGAAGAGACAAGATATATTTTGACTTAGTAAGATTTAAGACTTAATAATATATTAGTTTTTATATAATATTTTATATATATATTATGTATTTTTAATATATTATTTTTGTTTAAAAGTATCTTAAAAGCATAGTAATTTTAAATGGGGCTGGAAGAAGACTGCAGAGGCTACTCTTCATATACAGAAGAAAAAGAGGAATGCACAGAAGATAGGGGAGGATAGTGACAGGCAATAGGAAGGCAGCAAACATGGAAAAAATGGAAAAAAGTGAGAATAATGACATGGAAAGGAATCTATATCCCTAAGAAACTTCACAAACAGTATTTTTAAAAAATACTCGGTATTATGCTTCCAGTTCACAATTTACTGATAAAATAAGTACATTTTCAGTAGTTTTGAGCAACAAAGACTAATAAGAAACATGAAAGGGAAAAACAGAAAACAGTATCTGGCAGTGAACAGTTGAGGAATTCCATCGCATATCTGATTGCTGTATAAATCATATTCCTCTTTGTTATCTCATTTTATGGTATTCCCCAGAATGCACAAAACATTAGATGTCAAGATCATAGCAGTGAAATAGAGTTGTTATGAACTTCTGTTCCTAGTTAAACAGTCTATCTCTAACAATCTGCTGAAAAGTGTTATTTTGATGCATTTTGATGTATGATGATCTTTAGGGATAAAACTAGAGGTCTAGCTGTTTTATCTAGGATGGGATGGGAATAAAAATCAGTTTAGCTATGCATTTTCTAAGGATGAACAATTTGGTGAATAGACCTGTTCTGAAATTTAGGTATAATATCTTTGTCAACATTAAAGATGATTGCCATTTTAGTAGCTGCAACAAGAAAAGCGAAAGACCAAACACATAACTTACTGTCACAGTTTTTCAGCTTTAGTTGTTTTCTAAACAGGAGAATATCAGAACCCATGTGGAACAAAACAGTAAAAGGCTTGACTCTAGGAGTTACTGCTGGAAAGGAAATGCAGAAGGAAGGGAAAGGAGTACACCGAGACAAAAAGGGATAAGCTGAAACAGGAGGAGAGGGCTTGCAGAAGATTGAATTAGAGTTTATCTCGGAAGTGATAATGTTTTCCCAGTCTGTGAGTGACTGAATGTGACATTATGGTACTGAAGAAATAATGAAAAACAACTACAAATTTAGTTAATACATAAATGTAGTATTCTAGCTTCAGTCATTCTGAAAACTTCCCTCTGACTTCATAGCAGATTTGCTAGACTGATGGAAATGTCTTGTATTGAAATTGTACTCCAGCCTGCAGACTATCTTTGGTTTGTCAGTCTAAGAGTCTGCACACAGCTTCTAACGTCAATGGCATTAAATAGTTACGGCCAAAGTTCATGTATTTTACAACATCCTGGAAATGTATTTCATTATTTTTTATGAATAATGAAGACTAGCTTGGAAACTTAGGTTCACAGTGTTCATTCACTTAGTAGTTGTATGTCTTCAATGCATGAATAAAAGTTTACAGAGTTATATATGGGAAGGCAATAACATACGTAATGATAGAGCTTTGGCATGTGACTAAGTAAATAAGAAGTAGGTTAGACGTTTTCTTAAATTTTGGAAGTAGAGCTTCTTGACAGTATTATATGGGGTGGAACAGGAAGCTAAAATAATCTTATCTAAGGTAGGTGAATGAAAGCTTGATGAAGTATATGAAAAATTTTGAATTACTGAAATCTGTCAAAACCCAGGCTTCATTGGAAGATGAAGTAGTTTTCTTAAGGACAGCATACTCAGTCATTGGTAGAAGACAAGAGCGAACAGCTTTTTTAAAAGCTTGTCTGGGCTTTAATTAGATCAGAGTATTTTTTGGTTCCTGTCCCATCTCTGCTGTAACAGTTTTTAGTAACTTTTGTGTCTGTTCATTAGTTTGGAGCTTTCACAATGTGTTCTTCCATTGTTGGAGACCATTACTGTTTGCAAACCTGTTTATTCTGAATAACAATTTATATACTGTGGAAGTTGAATATGTGTGTTGAATCAAGATTATAAAATCATGATTCTCTACATTTGTGTGTGTTTATGTTTTTACTGATAATTTTCTAGTTTATCACCAAAAAAAGTGATGAATTAATTTCCCTTGAGTATCTTATGTGGGAGGAGAAAGAACAGGCTGGTAGGTCCAAATCTGCCTGCTTAATATGCTAAAATACATTAATGAACACAAAACTGGAAGATAAGTTAACGATATAACTTCAAAAAAAGAAAAAAAGAAAGGAGGGGGGAGAAAAATTGACAGCTAATAGCCTCTTCTTTCTTTCTTTTTTTTTTTCAGTTTAAGGAATGTGTGTTCTATCACATTCTAACTAGTCATTTTTTCATGGATAAATATTCCCAAATTTTTGTACATGGACTACTTGGTTTGGCAGCACTGATAATTGTATTATCTTTGTTTTTCATTCATAAATGTCAGTGACTAATGCAGCCAGTGTCCAAGTTGAAATGAAGTATTTGGCCCAATTTTAGAAAAAATACCCCTGCCTAAGAACAGTAGCTGATTTATTTTTAGATTAAAGTTATCTTTAAATCCTTAGAAGGATGATTTCATGCTTTCTTTTTTTATATATTATGTCTAGAAGAAAACCAAGTAAGAATGACATATTTTACAGTCTTCCTTATTGCCATTCTCACTCGGTCTGAATATTGGAACATTTTGTATTACATATTTCCTTTCAAAGTAGAATGAACATTTCTGCCTATTAACAAAATTGGAGGAGTTTTTAATAACTCTATGATATATACTAAAAATATATATCAGTACAGTCTAGTTGCTACAGCCAATACATATATTCCCTTAGTCATTACAAAATAAATGTTTGCCACAGCATTGTGATTCAAAGAAACAATGCTATAGGAGAGAAAGAGTCAAACAGAAAAAATTCATTTGCAACATGTCAGCATCATAATATTTTTATTGTGTTATGTCATGTGCATGGCCCCACACGTTCTCGATTGTTGATCAGATAAACTGGTATCCACTCAGCCTTCTCTTCCTCACAGTAGCACCTTGGCATCCAGTTTTTTGTTATTGGGGGCTCCCTTTTTGTAGGGACAATCTTTGGCTATTTCAGGAGGAAAGATTTATGCTTCATTTTTACTGCTCGAGTGATGAGAATCAATTGTATTCAGGGATGAATACAGACCATTGATTTTAGAGGGGTTTGTATCTGCTCAGCACTTTTTCACAGTCTCTTTTTTGGGCGTCTCAGGTTCAGGCACCTAAGTTTGAAAATGGTGTCCTAGATGCATTTGCAGAAAGATGAAAGGGCTTGATGACATTGGTTTTTAGTTAAAGCAAGGTAATGATGACTCACTGCTGAGTTGTTACATCCAGGCGAAACAGGCAAAGTAATCCTCATCACTTAAGCTTAACTGGAGTACAGTATCCCAGGAAACTATATCCTGTGCTCTTACTGAAAGGCGGTCCACATTTTGTCAAAATTTCACTAAGGAAAACTGAATGCTGTCTTAAGACTAGCACTTTTTTTTTTTTTCCTTTGGCATTAAAACATGAACTATAGTTGGCAGTTCATTTCAGGTGGTTCTTAAATTTGACCTGCCATAATTCCTACATAAAAAGAGAGGGATTTTTTGAGGGTAATGGGAATTCAGCGGTGATGCAGAAACTCCCATGACTAATCATATTTTTTTACCACCATGTCCTATGGGTTGCTGGTAGGCAGGACTGGAAACAAGTTTGTATTGCTTCTATTTATAAATAAGTAATAACATCATGCATGATAATTTCTTTAATTAAATTACATAACCCTTTTGTGTAAGATGACTCACAACAGCAGTTTAGGGTGGAGCTGGGATTAGATTTTCAAAGTCATTGATTTCCAAGCTCATTATTTATTTTGTACGTCAGACTGCCTCTAGCTGGTAGCAAAATGTAATCAGCATGTCATACTGATACATGCATATGGACATGACTTGTCTTTGTCAAGTCTACGTGTGATTCCCTACTTGTGCTTACTATGCTTATCTAAATTTCATTAGTATACCTATGGTTTAAATCTTGAAAACGTCACTACTGAATATGTTCGTATTCCATGAGTGTATCACAGTAACCTAAACTAAATAAGCTCTTCAAGGGAAAAAAAATCCTGCCAAGAAACTTCATCAAACATTTATTTGTACAAAAAGAAAAGCATGTATGTTTATCTACAGCTATAGTAGTTTCAATGAATAGTATTTCTACTGACTGAGACACAAAGATCACCATACATTTCTCAATGCATGTCTCTAAATGTCTCTGAAAAGCAGGCTTGTTAAAATCCCATAATTAAAACGCTGTATTGTTTCTCAATCTTAGTCTTCCAGATAAGTAAAGATGAGTTAAGTTTCAGTTCTTAATTTTCTCTCAAAATCTTTCTCATTTTCAGAAGTCCGTGGGCCGAATCTTTTAATATTTTTGCTACTTTCACAGTATTACAGGGTTTGCATGATTCAGTCTGTTGTTTTATAGCAGTTCCTAATGGCAGGGACACTACCCACCAGACCAGGTTGCTCAAAGCTCTATTTAACCTGGCCTTGAACACTTCCAGGGATGGGGCATCCACAGCTTCACTGGGCAACCTGTTCCAGTACCTCTCCACCTTCACAGTAAATAAATTCTTCCTTTTACCTAATCTAAATCTTCCTTCTATTAGTTTAAAACTATTACTCCTTATACTATCACTACACTCCCTGACAAGTATTCTTATTTGTTTGGTCCCAACAACCCCATGCAGCACTACAGGCTTGGGGCAGAGTGGCTCGAGAGCTGTGTGGAGGAAAAGGATCTGGGGGTGCTAATCGATGCTTGCCTGAACATGAGCCGGCAGTGTGCCCAGGTGGCCAAGAAGGCCAACGGCATCCTGGCTTGTATCAGGAATAGTGTAGGACCAGGAGGTCCTCCAGCAGTACCAGGGAGGTGATCGTCCCCCTGTACTCAGCTCTGGTGAGGCCGCACCTCGAGTACTGTGTTCAGTTTTGGGCCCCTCACTACAAGAAGGACATTGAGGCCCTGGAGTGTGTCCAGAGAAGGGCTGCGAAGCTGGTGAAGGGCCTGGAACACAAGTTCTGTGAGGAGTGGCTGAGGGAACTGGGGTTGTTTAGTCTGGAGAAGAGGAGGCTCAAGGGAGACCTTATTGCTCTCTCAGCTACCTGAAAGGAAGTTATGGGGAACTGGGGGTCGGCCGCTTCTCGCAGATAACTAGTGAAAGGACTCAAGGAAATTAGGAGAAATTTCTTCTCAGAAAGAGCAGTCAGGCATTGGAATGGATTGCCCAGGGAGGTGGTGGTGGTGTCACCGCCCCTGGGAGTGTTTAAGGAAAGGTTGGACCTGGTACTTAGAGACATAGTTTAGTGAGTGATATTGGTGTTAGGGGGATGGTTGGACCAGATGATCTTGGAGGTCTTTTCCAACCTTAATGATAGTATGATTCTATGATTATTTAGTAAAAATTCTGTGAGCCTTGACAGTTTATAAAAAGGTGGTAAAAGCTAATGTCTGCGATCCAGACCACGCTGCAATCTTTTTAAAGAAAATCCAAATATGAAGAATAAAGAACACTCTGATTAAGAACCTGTTGCAAATGTCCTGCAAAAAAGACAGACTTAGAGAACATTCATTATTATCTTTAATATATTGGTACAATAAAAACAGTTTTACATGGTGAGGGTAGCCATGTCACACTTTACTGCCATTCTGAATTATATAACTTGTTATATTTTTTCTATTTAACTGAAGATACATGTATTTAAATAAATATTCTATAATTCTTTATTTGTAAAATTCCATAATTGAATAGTTAGGCTGCTTAATATAGCCATGTTAAATTTCTCTCTCTTTGTTAGATAGCCACAAACAGATTAATTTCGTCAAATTTACGGTTTTTACCACCTGTTTTGAGTATTATTTCTGTGTTATGTCAGTTGTGTCATATAAATATATTAGCCTAAGTGAGAGAAATTCTTTGGGAATCCCAGTTAAATATGTTATATGTGTTAAATATTAACTATGTTAACTATGTTAACTATGTTAAATAGTTGTCATTGGCAAGAAAAATCACATAATATTGCTACTAGCCTTGAATATAGAGAAGAAAATATACCAAGTGGCGCTTATTAATTAAAGATCACAAACCAGATGATTATAAGAAGGTTCTACTCAGCTGCTTAAATAAGACAGATGCAGTGTATTAATACTAAGGAAGCTACTATCCCATTATACAGTAAGTCTGTTGTACACACAGAAGCAAGGAATTTCATATTAAGACTATTCTATTTCTGCCTCATTATGCCTGTATAATGTACCTAATGAAATCATAAGACTTTATGATTGTGATATACACAGAATATAATTTAATCTCTGTTTACAATTGTTTCTCTCGTGTTCCAACGAAGTTCACAGGAAGAAGGGAATGAGGCTGCCATAGGTATCATTTTTATTACGTTATACTAAATGTGGTAGTTGTAACTCTAGAAAATCTTGGGAGGTAGAGAAGGATTCTTATAAGTCTAACTAGTTTTATATGTACTTTAAAATAGAGTAAACTGTGTGAAATATATGTTGTGTGTATATGATTATGTCATCTCAGTTTACATGTGGGGACCTTTGATATGGTTATTACATTGTCATTAGTGATACAAGGAGAACTTCCAGCAGAATAGTTATTAAATATTGAAATGTTCTGAAGATATTATGCAAAATTAAATATTTAATTTTTCATAATATCTTCACAGAAATGTTTCAGCTGTTTTATATTTTGAGACGGTACTAAAAGTAAGACCTCAATATCATATGAACTAGTAGCTTGCCAAATTTCAAAAATGCTATTTAAGGCATTTACAATCCTGTATACTTTGCTGTGTGCATATAGAACTAAAGGACTGGAAGAGATTTCCTTGGCTGAGATTTCCTTGGAAGAGATTTCCTTGAGTTCAGTTATCTCTTTTTATAAGGAAATCTCAGAAATTTATCAAGCTCTACATAAGTTTATCCAGCTCCAGATTCATGCATGCCCACAGAATTTGAAATTTTACAGCTAACAAAACTTGCCAGCAGAGCGGGTAAGTGAATGGGGAGAGAGATAGGTATTAGAAAATGAATTAAGAGGGGAAAACAAAAACAAAACAAAACAACAGCAACAACAACAACAACAACAACAACAAAAAACCAACACCAAAACCCCCAAGACTGGACACAAAATCCTCAGTTCATTTCCTTCAGTTAGACTTTTGCCCTCAGCTTCAGTGAAGCCAGAATTTCACCATGTTCTCACTGCCAGCAGATGAACCGCAGTAACAACCGATATTTAACTAGAGTAAGATAGCTCTCTTGTTTTCTATAAATCAAAGATGTTCACATAAACAATTACCAATTTCTGGCAGACTGCCAAGTGTATATTTCTTACTGTAACCACCAGTGATCATCATGGGGATTGTCGTGCTTTTCCCTCTTGGAATCCACATTCCAGAATAATTGTGCTAACAGCTTACTCACAGCTTGTTAAATGATTGTTGATTCAGGGAAGTGTTTGGGCAAAACAGGGTGCTTTCCAATGCAGTTCATGAGCACAGCACACAAGCAGAAGACTTCAGTGCTGTGGTAAGAGATTTATTCAGCTTGATTCTGTAAAATGGCTCGGGTTAAAGGCTGTGATTGAGACCTCATTAAAACCATTGGAAATGGTACATTGACTCAAGAAAAAGATTGAGAACAGAATGTATCTGTAAGCTTCTTTACCTTTAATAGCTTTAGGATCTTTCTCTTCTCTCTTTACCATTTTGGATCCATTGACATAGGTGAGATTTTGCTAATAGAATAGTAAATGAGTGGCAGCCACTTAAATTGTTTCCTATGTAGCAGTAATGAGCAGTATGACACAAAAATTCATTTTTGTACCTCAGTTAGGAATTTGGATAGGATCCATAAAACTTCATAAGTAACCATCATCTATCCCTCAAGGGACAAGTGTAACATATACATGAGATTAGCCCAAACAGTTCTATGATTAACCATATAGTTTCCTTGCTGACCTACTGTTGCCCAGTAGGTAGGTGGTCCTTTGGGATCAGGAACCTTGTGGGATCTATTTTTGTTCATTCTAGTTACAGGGCAATGGAAATTCCCAAGGTCTTAGCTTGTGCTGCTTTACTTATAACCCTCATGAAGTGGCTATGTTTATAGTTTGATTTTATTTAGCCCTCTTAATGCAAACTATTGTTAAAATTACTGAACTTTTGATCAATATTTTAATCTAAGCACAAACATAAGCTTGCACATAAGAAGAAAAATGTCATTCAGCTCTTTGTTTCTCTTGTTAAGAGGTACAGCAATATTCAAACAAGTTTGTATTTTAAAAGCTAGTAATGTTGCTTATATCTATGTCAGGAAGACCATGTTTGGTCTACAGGTTTCTCCTTATTTTTGGTCTGTTACTAGCAAACAACTTTATATGCAATATCCCCCTTGTATTAGAGTTGCAATTTGATTTCTTGCACAGAAAGCATTGTTAAAAATTTTGTCAAGATGTCTAATATTCTTAGTAACTGGAGCTGAACTATTTTTAAAAGGTGCCTTAGAGCTTGGCTTGATGTAATTAGTCATTCATGCTTAAATATTTTATTGTGATGCCATTAATCATGATCCCTAAATATTCCTCTTCACTGTTATTCTCCAGAGGAGCCTCAGCACTTCTCAGGGTCAAGCAATAATATGTAGTGATGGTTGCTAATAGCCCAGTGCAAAAGTCAGTATCAGTGGCACGACAGAAGTGGAAATACAAAGCCTTCTTATGCATCATCTTAGCACCCAAAACACCCGTTGAAGTTAAAAAATAAGGGGCAAATGTAGGTCAGGATGTTTAGGTCACCATAAAACAAGGAGGGTAGATGTTCATCTCCTCTTGAATCAACAGCATCTTTTATTTTGGGGGTGATTTTTGCTTCATATGTAAAGAAAACAGAACATCATTTCAGACCAGCTGTCCAAATTAGAGCAGTCCAGGGCATGACTGTTCATTGATTTCCTATTTAATTATGAGTGAACAAAAAAATAAAGAGCTCTCTTTAAAAATCTGCTCTTGAAATCCTACTGAAGAGGATCAAGAAACGGAAAGCATTAGGAATATAGCAGTGGTCCCTTGATCCGCCTCATTAGTTCAATGGGATTTCAAAAGTGCAGGTTTTAAAATATGTTTCCCATTTTTTGAATTCCAATCAAAAGGTAAATCGATCAGTAGTAATGCCTTGGTTGTAAAGACTGCAGTTTGCAGCTAGCCATGAATTGCCTGTAGTCTTCTCAATGCATCTTTAAAACAATTGCCGTATGATGGGGTGGCAATCATTGCAACAATAAGTGGACTTAAAAATATATTTCTTCTAGAGTCATAACAATAAAACAGAGTTCCATTTGTACTTTTTGGTAATAAAACTGATTTAATGTAAAAACAACTCAGAGTGGCTTCATCTTTAGGTATTATTTTTGCTTAAGAAATCAAGATTCAAATTGCATTTGGCAAAATATTAAGGCTATCATCATTAACCAGCACCCATCCGTACAAAATATTCTTTTGTGCCTACTAGAATATATTTTGGATAACAGATAGTTCCACTAGTATACAAAAATTATTTAAAATATTTGATGGTGTAGATCAAAAAGAAATGCTGGATATGCCAAATGCTTATTATGAAAATTAAACATATTTTTTCACTACCATTGTAACAGGTATGACTAGAAGCATTACAGAAATTAGGTACTGATTTTAAAGAGATAACCTTTTATATTTTGAAAATGGGTGATCAATTTTTAACGTATTTCTAATTAAATCTGGTCAAATACAAAACTAAAAATGAATGTTAGAGCAAATTTTCTGACCTAATTTAACCCAATATGCTTTTTGGACAATATAAAAAATAGAAATGCTAGTATGAGATGCTATTAAGAACACCACAATATATCATGATTGCTCCTAATTACTAAACAATTCTATGTAAGAAAACTTTTGGACTTTTCTTTTACAGTTCTTTCAAAGAGATATTTTATTTAACTTTGAAATATGTTTTATAGTACAGTAGTATGGAGTTAGGTCTTCTGCTGATGATAGGGTATTTAAACAAGTAAAGATGGGAAATCACAAGTTAATAGTGAGTTTCGACCTGAATTACAGTGAACATTGTGTTGACTGTCATAGCATATGGGGTTTTTGGAAGGAAAATACCATATTATTGCCATCCTGAGAACTACTTCCTTTTTTTCCCCTTTTTAAAGTTTCCTTCAGAGTTGACATGCAGTTCGTACTTGGAAAACTTAGTATTTTGGTTAAAATATTAATAAGGTAGGAATTCAAGCCTACCTTACAATAGCAAAGCCCACAAAAAATGTTTTTTTTTGATATCTGATTCTACTTGGGGAAGAAGACTAGAAGACTGCTTTTTATATTGTTTGACCAAATGATTCTTCTGTCTCTATGTAGATACATCCCCTAGTGGTTCTAAAAAAATTTGTGACATGGTTGTTAATAGAAGAGATAAAATTATATTTTAAGAGGTAAAAATATATTTTACCTTATTCTATTTTCTTTCTTAGGAAGAGATATGAGATACCAGTATCTTTCTTTATATTTATACGGACAGATTTACATGTGCAGCACCACACAGGAAGGGATGGTCTGTGGTAAGAAGACTTTCAGGGTTTGTGTGCAACTGAGTAAGATGCTTTAGTCCTTCTCAGATGTAGGTGCCAGCAGTACTTCTTTTTAAAAATAGCTTGGATGCAATGTGCTGTGAGAAGTATTTATAGTGCCAGCCCTTAAAAACTTACTCAGGTTTGTGATCCCCATCATGCAAGGTATCGTGCTGGTACAGTGAAAAGACAGTTCATTTCCTAAAGACACAATAATTTTGTCTTTTTGAAGAGGTTTCGGTAATGACAGAAACAAACAAAAAAAACAAATATCCTCTACTACAACTGAATGGCATTCTTTGTCTGTAGTGCCATCTGTATTACCATAGCACTTTTTGCAGCACAGATGATACTTCTGGGGTAAGTAAAAACAGGGATGTTCATCTCTGAAATGTTATTGTTATTCAAGGTTACCATTCAAGACTGCGTCTATCTCAGTGTTTTCAGAAAACCTCCCATGCTAAATGACATTTTATTATTAGAACTTTTTATGATGTTTTCAGCTTGTTATTCTTAGGTAGATTCCTCATTATACCACAAGCATTCAAAAGAAAACTATGTAACTAAATTTATTAGTTTAATTTGTGGAAAACTGTTTGGCAGTAGTGTGGACAATATGGGACCTGTTTCCTTTCTTTCAGATTCAGTCAATTCCTTGCCCTGTTCTCTTTGTCAGGCAGTTGAGGGACTGCAGGAAAGGCCATGGTTGATGTGCCGTCAAAGATAGTAGGAGTCCTACCTCTGTACCTCACCTTACAGGGGTGCTTTTGCATTTTTATTTTCCAGTTGTGCTTTATTAGGGAACCCTATCAGCTTCCCTGCCCTGAATGTCTGCCAAGTTAAGACAGTTCAGTCATTCTTCCTGCCTAGGGGAACCTTGTCTGTGATGCAGATGAAAATAAAAATATACCTTCCCTTGTCTATAACAGCGCACTGAAAACTGGAAAAGCAGTTTCCCTTCTTCTGCAATGGTGTAATCTGCTATTACAAAATATAACACTTTCCAAACCCTACAGAAAGCATTATATACCTTCATCTCCATAGGATGGGAAACAAGATCTGTGCCTCTATCCTGATTATGTCCTTGGTCGTCTTTCAAGCAGCAAGGACGAGACTCTTGCAGATTGGAAAGAGCCTTTTTAAAAGAGAAGTGTTCCTCTCCTTCATCTTAGATTCTTAGAGAAATCCTTGCCTTTAAAATTGCTGGGATAAATTTCCTTCCTTCCTTCCTTCCTTCCTTCCTTCCTTCCTTCCTTCCTTCCTTCCTTCCTTCCTTCCTTCCTTCCTTCCTTCCTTCCTCCTTCCCTCCCTCCCTCCCTTCCTCTCTCTCTCTTTCTCTTTCTCTCTCTCTTTCTGTCTTTGTCTTTCTCTTTCCATCTTTCTTTCTTTCCTTCTTTCTTTCCTTCTTCTTTCCCTCTTTCTCTCTTTCTCTTTCTCTCTCTTCCTCTCTTCCTCTCTTTCTCTTTTTTTTCTCTTTCCTTTCTCTTTCCTTTCTCTCTTTCCTTTCTTTCCTTTCTCTCTTTCTTTCTTTCCTGATAACAATGAAATCCACTTCAGTGACTTCAAAGAAATGTGTTTATCTTCAACCAGCAGGTAGATGAGTATGTTTCCCATGTTCAAACATTTAGCTGTAAATGATTGCTGACTTAGTTTTACGATCCTGAATAGTTTAAAATGATATTAGCTTAACAGTGACATGACACAGAGGAGTCCTCCAGTGTCCAAAGAGTTAGAAGTTGTAGCCTTCAGTCTCTGCTGGTTGTGTAAGCATTTGTATTTTTTTGTTTGTTTGTTTGTTGGTTTGTTTCTAAGTAGTGGTATATTCTGAAAGACTTACAGTAATATTCTCTGCAAATTCAAGGAAACACAACATGTATTTGATAAACACTGTACCTTTTTCCTAAACTAACGAAACCCCTGTGATTACACATGGTTTATGTATGTTTGAACTGCACAATGTTGAAGCTTGGAGGATTTTTTTCCTGAAAATGGAAACAATGACAAAAAAAAAAAATCCCACTTCTCTAACAGTTGCCTATTAACAGTGTTTCTGAATCTCACACTTACAGTCCCATTTAGCCAGTGATTGAGTAGCTCCTATTTCCACACCTTTCTATTTGAAGTTTGCAGTATAAGCAATCCTTAAGGTAGCATTTGCATTTGCTGACTGCTCCAGCACCCTGATGACTTCATTAATTTCTGTCTGAAGCTGAGGAAGGAGAATGGATTTTGTTTTTACTTTTAACTGACCTGATGTTTTTTATTATCTCTATGTTGAGTTCAGGCATGTCATCATTTGAAATGCATATACCGTGTTAAGATTTACTCGGTTTAATCTGCGTAAAAACAGGATGGCTGATTGCCAGTGGAAGATGCAGATTAATATGTTGAAAAAGGTTGTATTCCTTGACAAAATTAATAAACCACAACTATAGTTAGTACTTCGTTACATACGCGGTGTTAATTCTATGTTCTCATTTTTTTTCTCTTTACTTTGGAGAAAATTATTTGTAATATCTGAAGCACCTTTTTCTCTTCAAGGAGAATTCCGGTCACTTCTATATTTTTTTCAAGGCATTTTTGTTACTGGGGATATGGAAATTTCAAGTGATTTTTTCCAACACTGTTATACAAGGCTAGTAAATTTAGCAAGGTTTATGGTTTGTAGCTCAGGGGAGGCAAATGCTTCATTAGAGCACCTGTCCTCCTTGCATGTATTACTAAAGGGAAGAGAAAAATATTTTGAGCTTGTGTGGTATTGTACCTATCACGTCCCTATCTCAACTCTGCATTAACAAGCCAAGTTGCACAAGTTTACCTGGAAAATATCCTTCTCAGGGAATAGCCCTCTCATAGCCACCAAAGGAAGGGTTACCATCTTCCTTACGAGTCACTTCAAGGCAGCAACATACTGGTTCTGTCATGGTCATAACACCATGAGCCAGGCAGGAGCAAATAAGTATCAGAGAAATTTTCAAGCCCTACTAACTGCTAAAATGGTATTTCAGATACTATGCATATTTGTTCAGCCGCCGTTAGGTTCTGTGTGAAAAATCACTTCCCTAACACAGCTGCCCATTTTAGTTGGTTAAATGATGACTGGCAGGTTTTAGAAACTGAGTTCAGAGAATCAGGGAGCAAATTTCATACCTTGCTTACCAGACATTCAGCCTGTAAATTATGTGAGATAGGTACTCTTTTAAAATCAATACAAAAAAAGTATACAAAACTTGATTAAATATAGTGTATCTGCATTTACATCAGTTTCTGTAGCTAGGAGTCTTTTTACTGGAGTTCGTGACAAAAATGTTCTAATTCTGAGCATTATTTGATTCTTTTCCCCTTTCCAATTAGTGAAAGCAATTATTATTATGATGCTGTGTTTTCATTTCAGGTGCATAGCTGTTTCTGTTTCAACAGAATTATTTATGCCCACACAGCAGTACTTAGTGTTTCTCCTCTGTTGCTTCTTATTTAAGTTAAGAAGTTTTAGTCCCTCAATCTTTCAACCAGGGAGTGAAGGCAATACTATATGATTTAAATGACCAGTCACAAAACACAAATGTCTAATAAATTATCTAAGAAACCAATTCAGCAAATGCTCTGTAGGCTGGAATTTGTTTTCTTAAACTATCTGGGAAATCTTTCCTAATGGCTCATGTATTAATGGACTAGACTAGCAGTTTTTTATCATCATATAACATTAAAACATAAATAACTCAAATGGTGTTAATTGTGATTCATCAGAAAACCAGAAATTCTTGTTGTATGCAATAATTATTTACCCTCTGATTTTTATATTTAATTTAGAATACAAATATCAAAATAACAGTAACATGCATAACCAACAGTTCTGCCATGTTAAATTTATAACTAATGTTTTCTGAAAACAATACTATTTCATTTTCACTGTCAGTGTGTGAAACACTAATGTATATTCACTCACATAACTTGTATTTTATCTGTAAAACACAGAAAAGTAAAAACATTTCCAGTTTAGCAGCAGCCTAGTTTATATGACTGTGGGGACTGCTTTCTTCCAATAGCCCTTTTGCTTCTGCTTCCTCCCTCCTTGTGATGATTATCAGAACATTTTGCTACTGGTGCTTTTAATGGCATTCAGGTTATGAGAAATGTTGGGTATACATATGAAAAGAAAGCAATGTGAAAAATATGCCTTAGATTTTACCTGCTGTTAAGACTGAATGCAACCATTAGGTTGTTACACACAGCTGTATCTTTTACTGATGATTTGGGGTAGTTAGTTGGGATGTTGCTGACACTCAACGCACACAGCTATGTGAGCACTCTAAACATGTATTTCCAGTGTTACTTACAATTTCCTCTCTCTTCCCAGTGTTGATATTTTTTTCCCATAATCTTCTCTTGTTTTGTTGTATAGCCATCTAGCTCCTCCTTCTCTCATGCAACATCATTCTCCTTATTTCTTGCTTCATCGTAGCAATCATCATGCTCATCTTTCTCAGATAATTGTCAGTGACAATTTTGACAGCTACTTCAGGAGCAGGCTACCAGATGCTCTTCTCTTTCCAGTACAGTCTTCGTGCTGCCCTGTTCATTTTGCATGTCCCCGTATATGTTTATTAGCTTCTTCCAAAGGGGAAATTTCTTAGATAACTGTCTACTTCTTTGACCATTTTTCCAAATAGTTCTTTTCCCCGTACATTCATTGTGGTGGCCAAACCCTCACATCCTAACCCACCCATCTTTGGAGGGCTGTTGTATGATCTAGTTTTATATTTCTCTTGGCTTTGGCAAGCTATACTCTGTGAAACATCAAATTTAAACCTTAAGCTTTATACTCATCAGTTTTCCTGTGGACCCTTTCCTTCCATGACTTTGACCTTGGAAACTTACCTTGTTTCTAACCTAGTCAGTTCAGTTCCAAGGAGGATTACCTGTTCTTCCAGCTGGACATTATTTGAAGGACCTGTACTATCTTCCCAGCCTCTTTCAAAACTTAACCTAGCAGATCCACTCTGCTGTTCTTTCTTTGCACAGATTTTGCCTGCAGGCAGAAATTATTAATGTGTGTATCAAGCTTGTTTCACAGCAGTTTCAGGTACTACTTGCTAGTATTTTTGAAGCTCCATCTACAATGTTTTGGGCCTAAAATTGTGTGCTTCAGTAATACTACATCACTGTAACCATTGATTAATTTGAGACACAGACATTTAGATAAAATATTTTTGAAGTCCCTGCTCTGTGCTTTTAGCTTTGTAATTTTCTTTATATGTATTTTTCTGTGGAAAACAAAAAAAAAACACAGTTTAGAACAGGAATTATGGAAAATAATACAGTTGCTGCTTATACAGTTTCATACACATATTAAATTGGCACAGGAGGCATTCTCTGCTTGGGAAGGAAGAGTCTTCTTTTCTTTTCTTTCCTTTTTTTTTTTTTTTTTTTTTCATGTGAATGCTAACCTGATTGTATTTAGACGAAAACTGTAGATACTGTTCCCACTTGGCAATGAACAGTGCAAGATGTGCTCGTTTGTTTGTAACGTAGAGTATGCACACTGTTTGCTGACACCTTTTCTTACAGGAGCGATAAGCTGCCTAGGCTGGCAAGAGAGTTCACTTAGCAGAGGGTGAAAAGATGAAAAGTCCTTTCATGAAATACAAATTGAGAAGCTGTAACATAAACAGAACTACTCTCAAAGAAGTACTGGTTCCCACCTAGCTCTACACAACTTTATACTTTTATGCTGTAATCTACATCTTATGCAAAATGATCATTCACTTTACATCTAAACACGAACAGCTAAGATGGACTTAAATCCTGCTCTCCCCAAGATCCATTCTGCCCAATAATTGCGTCACCTCTAAGTCATCTTTTATCTTAGTTAAATAAGAGGTGAAACACAGTTTAGATGTGATAAAAGCTGTAGGATTTTCATAATTGAATTTTCTACAATTTTCTGCTGTGAGACATCCAGTGCAATGTATCTCTCTGTTTTACTGGTGTCAAACTGGGTTTAGAAAGTAGTGAATACATCTGGGGTCCTAAACAATAAAAAAGTACATACTTCAATAATACATGTTTGAGATGCTGTGATTTGTTGATTCTGATGAAGAAAAACACATTTCAAATCATTATGACTGAGCAAAGCATCAGAGTGATTTCAAACATTGTAATAATCATCTATGTGGTAGAATGTGGTATACCCCGTATGTTTCTATCACTTAGGTAGCTGCTACCATTTTTGAAGAGTTTAGCTCTGATCTGTACAAGAATAACAAGGGAAATAAATCTTTTTGAGGTCAACTAATTTACATTTCTTTTCACTTTTCCTCCCCTGGTCATTGAGGAGGATCCTATATCCCTCTGAGTATTTCGCTGAAGGACCTGGTAGCAGAACTGGTGAAGATCTCTGCAAATCAGCAGTACTGTCCTAAATCTAACTTATTTTTTTCTCTCATTCCTGTACTGTTCTGTCCATCTCCATCTCAGTCTAGTCTCTAGTCTCAAACTGCAAAGCTATCCATTACGTAGTCATCCCTTTTTTGTTTCTGTTTTCTACAGTGCCTTCCTGGCTTTGAGAAGACCGTAATGTATCCAGGAGTCCTGCATCTCCCATCTCTGCTTCTGTTTGTTCTCTGTGTGTCATTTCTTGAGTGACTTAGTCTTTTCGTTCTCATGCAGTCACTGCTTGTCCATAATAAGACCCAAAGAACCAGGGGGAAAGGAAGTTTATGGACTTCTTACAGATTTCTACAGCTTCCAAATCTTCCCTCCTATATTTTCTCCTTTATGGCCTTAGCAAAACCAATTTCCACGCTGCCAGTGAGTCCAGCTTTCATTGTTCATATTAAGCTTGAGAGGTGTTCCCCATAAAAATCTGTAAATCCACTATTTCTGTTGCTGCCCCTGCAGCTCACTTCCGTGCAGTGTCTACAGCGAGTTCAACAGTGGTTAGTCAGTGGATGCACTGAAACTCTTGCATTTTTAGTAACCATGATCACTTTGTCCTTGCCTTTTGCTCTTCCCTGCTCTGTGTTTGCATGATCTTTTTATGCCATGCATGTATGGTGTCAAATCTAATGGGGCCCTAATTTAGGCATCTATGCAGTGCTGTAATTAGTTAATAACTCCATCATTTGTTAGTTTTGACAACTGCTAAGAGTCTGAAGGGCACTTGGCACTAACCATCTGTATAAATGCAAAAATGCAAGAGACTGAAGATTGTCCATGTAAGTCAGGTTCTACAGACTGGTACATTATTAGCACATAGCTCTTGAGCAGATGCGCATTATTCAGATGTTTTGTTTCTGTAACAAAAGCTGCCTCCATTATAGGCACAACAAAAATATCAGTTTCATAATGGCAGGAAGTACCTGTAACCTCCAAAAGCCATTGATTAAGGGATACTGAAACAGGACCACAAACTTGGTGTTAGAGGCAGCGAAGTGGGAGAGCCCTTCCTGTACTGCCCAACAAAAAGGGGGGAGTGTCTGAGCACTCCTCATCCAAGGGGAAGAGGAACAGACCTTTGACTCTTAGTAGCTGTGTCCCTTGTTCTCTGGCTCTACATCTGTACTTTTGAACTTTCAGAGATCCTTCCGAGGAGTCACCCACATGATGAGTTTTCTTACGAAATCAAAATGGAATGGAAATTTCCCCCTGCCTTCTAATAAAACATTTTTAGTGAGATTAACCAGTTTAGATTAGATTAATCCGGTGAATTGATACAGAGTTGTGTTCACATATTGAAGTGAGCTGATATAATAAACTATATAAGAGAAAGATTTGTCTAACTTTTTTTTTTTTTTTTCAAACGACAGGTAAAAAGGCAAAGCTGTTGTAATTACAGGGATTACTGAAATTTTAAATGCCAGATTATTAGTGCAGAGTATGCTGCTGGATTTAAATTTAAGAGTGGGATTTAATTGAAGTTTAGAGACTTGGGTGAAGTTTCCCATTTCTTAGAGAGAAATTTAACAAAGTGAATTCATTTTATTTTATTTTATTTCTACCTTAATAATATATTTCCTGTTTGTTACATGTTTTACAAGAAGCTATAGCTAGTGTTACTTGTTTTTTGCACTTAATTATCCATAAACATTTTTGTGCTCTTTTATTCAGTAGCTTAGTAAAAGTTTTCTCTAGTTTCTCTAATTTTTCATAGTAGCCTTTTATTACTGGTTCCAGTGGATGGATTGATTGCATCAACAATGGCTTCATTCCTCCCCATCAGAGACGTATTTAGATGGTTTGGATGGTATACAAAGATCACTGACTGTCACGCTGACAATGTTACTTCATTGTCTCATTGTAATTTCCCTTCTGTCTCTTCTGCATGTATTCATGTATTTCACTTGTCTTGTCCT
>NC_049169.1:28052235-28132235 GCF_009769625.2 Cygnus olor | reverse complement strand
TGAGAAGAGGAGGGAAGGTTGAGAAGAAAATCACAGAGCCACAGAGATGGACACTTGGGAGCAGAAAGAGGTGCCATAGTCAAGCACCAAAAGTCAGCAAAAACTTGTCTCCCATTGCAAAAAGACCTGAGAGACCAATATTCTTTTTTTTTTTTTTTTTTTTTTTTGTCTGCTTCAGATCAATTCTAATTATATGACTGCTCTATGATGCCATGACTGCTGTATAGAATAGAGTAGTTCAGTTGGAAGGGACCTACAATGGTCATGAAGTCCAACTGCCTGACCACTTCAGGGCTAGACAAAATATCTGCATACAGAAAAGTGGATGGCACTGTCCAGCTTTACTACTGTATGGAACCTTGCTACTAAAACCTTCTTTTAATGTCTTATCCTGTTATTTTCAGGGCTGTCTTTCATTGCTCTTAAAGAGAGGCCAAAAATCTTTCTTCATACCATTTATGTTAATAGATAAGCAAAATATTTTTAACCTTTTGTTTTTATATCATTGAATCACAATAGATACATGAGAAACTTTACACTGCAAAACTTAATTATACTTTCATTCAGTGGCCCCTTAACCTCCCTGAACATTATCCAAAACTATTGTGAAATCTGTCTGTGCACTGTATTTATACAATGTCTAGCACAATGTGTGGCCATTTCTGATGGGAGTTTTTGCTCTTCTGTAATGATTTCACAAATAATAAAAATCTGTTAGCAAAGTCTGATATCCCCTAATTGTTTTTGTATGATCTGATGAGCAAATACCTTTTCCTTTCTTGTTTCTTCCATTTTATGATTAACTGCAGTAAGCGTCAGTGGGCTTTTCCCATCCTTTCCCATCCCTGTCTTTGCAGGCTCTTTTGTATCCACCTGAGGCTTAATAGAGAAATTTCAGATTGATGGAGAAGAGCTTTCTTTACCAATATAAGGGAAGAGTAGCATGAAATATCTACTATGTTTTAACATGTAGGCCAATAATCAAACAAGTGCTGTAAGGGCTAACTGTAACTTCCAACAGCTCCTGTGATGTGAATGAGATGTGAAAGAGTCCTCAAGGCAGAAACCACTATTCCTCTTCGGTTTTCTTTACCTTTTCCGAGGATGACCACTAATTGCTGCATCTCCTAGTACCACAGGCTGGAAATACTTGAATGATCATAATAAAGTCTACTTTGTTCATGACTTTTTTGTTCTTCTTCTCAGTCCCTCTCCTGCTTCCTAAGCTGGCCTCCAAAATCTCCTTAGATCCTCAGACAGTACCATATTTCTCCAGGTTTGTTCAAAATGTATAGGGTGTGTCAAGGATACTCTGTCAGTCTTGGACTCGCCGTGCTGTGGCAGGCTGTCGTGTCTCTTCTTCAGCACTGTTGGTGACTTCCAGTTGACAGACGCACCCTTTGGTGTGCTGCAAGTGCACAGCCAGGGTTAAATGCCTGGAGCTAGCCAAGCCCTTCAGAAACATTCCTTAAAGCCAAAAATCAGTTTTAAAAGATGAAAACCGCCCTGAGAGGCCAAGTGTTAAATCTAAGATGTCCAGTGAGTGCAGGAATATCTTCAGTTCCTCCTCAGAGAATGGTGACCTGACTTACTGAAGATACAGGCAGGTCTTTTAGCAGATCTGAGTTATTGCCATTTATCAACACGGCTATCCAGTATTGGTACAAAAAGAGTATGAAGGGACAGCTTTTAACTCAGTATTTAAAATTCATTTATGGATTTTGGTTCTCAAAATCCCATGAGAAATTTGCGGACGCCAAATAGCTTTGCTTTGAAAGAACAACAATAACTAAAAAAAAAAAAAAAAAAAAAAAGACATTGGTAGGACCTGAGAAAAGTTAAACAAAATACGGAAACATCAGAGAAAATTTAGAAGATCAAAGTAGAAAACTTTCTTTAGTTTTAAAGTTAAGTTTTCTCTCTTAAAATGTGTGGAAAGCAACATGCATTGTTTCCTAAATGGTAATGGCTAATTTTTTGAGAATTCTGAGTTATATCTACTTTTAATTTGACTACTTTATAGTTATGATTTTAGCTTATTGTATTAGTGGTTTGGACACCAGTGGTAATTTGTTACGAATTTTAAGCATTTTATACATACTAGGCACGCTCGTTAAAATCAAGAGTATTGTTCTCAAGAAAAACTCTGCAGAAAACATTATTTTCAAGACTCAGATAACATACTTACAAGCCAACTGGCAGAACTGAGCAGAACTGTATTCAAGGCTGTTAATATTTAATATTTAATCTGGTAGTGAGTTATAGAAAAAAAAAATCTAAGCTTCCTGTAAATTTGTCATTTTTCCTTCTTGGCTTTTGCTTCAATTGTGACAAGAAAGTAAAAACACTTCTGAAAGAAAACAAGAGAAAAAAGCATGTTCTGTATATTTCTGTTCATTTCAGTTCTAGACAGAGGCAGTTGTGGTTGTTACCTGGAAATCTGACCAAAATGTGTATTATTCCCCTTTCCACAGAAAGTCTCTCGATACCTTAGATGACACTCTAAATAATGGGGTATACTTCAGTTTCTTCAGGTTGAGGAAAAAAAAAAAAGGAAAAAAAAAAGAACAAACCTAACGGAAAACAAAGGAATTCATGAACGTTGTTTTTTATTTTTTTATTTTTTTAAGTACAAAATAATCTTTTCTTCATTTTCATTTTACTTTCTTCTAACAGTTATTTAAGGTCTGTATATGGCGGGCCAGACTCTAATCATTTTCCAAACTGTTTTCTGAACAAGTTTATGAGCTCAACTCCCTATTTCAGTGTTCAATTTGATAATGTCTTCATCTCCCAGAACTGTAAGACGTGTTGTGATACCCTAAATTACATTATTTTTTTACAATAAATACTTTTTTTATTTTTTTTTTTAAATGATGGAGTAATATCTAAAAATGAAGCCCTGACTTAATCCAAAAACTTCTATGTTTGGCACATTCTCTGGAAAACTGATCCAGCCATGATTTTGTCTCCAAGATGATGGAGGTTCAAGCTCAACCTCTTCACCTACTTTATTTCACGTAAAGAGGTCTTGCCTGTTACTGGTGCAGCTGTTCAGTTGGCACTTTACAGGTGATTCTATATGAAGGTGGTTTGATAAAGACTTAGCGCCCTCAAGTAATACAGTTCATACAGATCTTCATTGTTTTCTTATATAATCCAGTACCCACAAATATGATTTCTATATTGGCCTCTCATATTTGTCATACCTCTTTTCTGAACTGAATAGAAATTAAAGTTCTTTCAGTATCTCCTTTGCGTTTAATCTAGATATGACTGTTGGTATGTCTCTTTTTTCCCCCACGTTGATAAAGATCTACAGTATGTGTTAGGGCACCTCCTGTCTGCTGATACTCCTTGGACCACTGCGTGTTTCAAGATCTCATAGAAGAATAGATTGAAATGTGAGTTCTTGTGCTGAGTGAGTAGATTATGAGAGCTGGTGCTCTCACCTGCCATCTGAGACAAATTCCAGCTCTGTGAGTACTTCCCCTTCCCGGTAGTAAGAGGTAAAGTAAAAACTGAGCACTGTGGTCACCGTTTTGAATTTGAACAGAGTAGGGAAAGAAAATTTGAAAGAGTAAGGAAAATTTCCTTGCAGAAATGTTGGCTAGAGAGAGTAGTAGCCAAGCACCCCAGCACTGAGCAGAAATGGGGCATGCTGAGACCATGTCTCCCTCACATATGACTGCTCTGGTCTATGTGTGCCTGCTGCTAACTTTGTAATATACCAGGCAAAATATGATTGCAGGCAGAAGTTTGCAGGGCGCTGGAGATTTTCCAAGAGACTAGGTTTGCCACTAGTCTTTGGTATAATTTGCTATTTTTTTTTCCACAGACGCCACAGTTCATTCTTTAGTTCAATTTCTCAGTCATTTTAGAAAACAAAAATGTGAGACTAAAGCACATATTACTACTTACTAGTCTTAAATTTTCCTCATGAACAATTTGTGGGATGTAGATGAGCTGCTGAAAGATAAGGATATTAAAAATGTGCATGTGTTTTCATTGTTTCCTGTGGGCAAAACATTTTTTTGCTTGATAAGTATCATCACAGATTTTTCCACTAAAATTTCCATTTATAAGTTACTGGGTATGATGCAGGAAATATGAAGAGACGTGAGTGTCTCTATTATTGGGACTTCAGATTAAGCAATAATATTTTCTCTTCTGATCAACCATTGTAAAATTTAAGTTTAAACATTTTAGAACAATGGGCAGTATTTAGTGATCAATAAAAATGAATTGAGAGTGTGATCCTTGCAGCACAAAGTAAGCAGTCAGACATAACAGTTGTGATTTTTATAAATAAAAAGATGTGTTCTGACTATAAAATTGGAAGCCAGAAACTTCTAGCTATTAAATTGCCTTGCAGAGCAGCTATTAAGTTTAGCATATAATGTAAATAAGTAAACTCTAATTTAGAATGCAATTAAGAGGCTGAAGAGATTTGTGGGTCATCCCACATTAGAATTGTCCCACATATATATTTTTTTAATAGCAAGAGCACTAGTTACTTACTAGGTTTCTTGCATCGTTTCCTATTTATACAGAATTTTGAAGCCGAAATATTATACCGCAGCTTTGTTTGTTATTCCACCTCCTGTCTCAGAACACTGAGCTGCGCATTATGCGTCAAAACATGTACTGTTCTCTTGGAGTTCCTAGCCAGGCAATGCGATGTAATTCATTATGCCCCGAAGATAAACAGTACCTCTTGACCTTTTCAAGAAAAGTTGCAATATTTTCTTATTCCAGAATGTAATATTGTACTGAGACGATATCAATGTGATAAGATAAATGTTTCCTTTTCTAATGTAAACCAGAGTGCACTACATTTATATAAAAGTCTTGGGGGATACCTAAAGCCTCCAGATAAAAAGGGGCAGCTTGGCTATTGTAGGTCTGCATTTTTGAATGCTCAGTCTCAAAGCACAGGAGACAAACTGCAACTAGTCTTCAAGAGGATGGCAAGGATTTTCAGAAGTGAACAGACTGTTGATTTTTATGTTGCCCAATTCAGGATTATCCTAAAGAATTTTTGGACAAATTCAAAGTATAGGTTTCGTTACCATTTAAAAACAAGCAAACAAACAAACAAAAACAAAACAACAACAAACACAACCCCACAAAACACTTTTACCCTCAGTAATGTCCTGTGTCCGAAGTGTTAATGCAGAATCCTAGCCTCTTCTTTCCTGGCAAATCGCCCTCCCAATGGCCTCATTTATCTTAATATGTTAACTGTTTTTGTATGCAGGTCATTACAGCACACTGGTCATACATGGCATGTAAAAAAACTCTGCTACTCATGTATATTCTATTCATAGCAAAGAGTGTGTTTGCAGCTACTGTTACATGCAAGATAACACAGTATATTTTAAAATCAGTTCATTATTAAAAAGGATTTACTTCTGCCATTATTGCCTTTGGAACTTTGTAATCCAAACGGTTACTACTGTAAGCAAAATAATACTGTTACGCTATAAAGCTGTAACATCATTCAACCCTCTCAGGTTGAAAGTAGGACAGTTTTAAACACATCAATTGCAGCATATAAATTTGATTCAACAGGAATTAAAATGCAAGAGAAAAAAGAAAAAGAGTAAAGAACAGAAGTAAGAAGTAGTGAAATGTCTTGAAATCAGTCCTATTTGACATATACATTTTATTAATGCTATTTAGGTCTGAACTTTTTGTTTGTTAATTTGCTTTTATTAAAGCTTAAGCAAATCTTAAAATCTATGGATAACATTTGGTAGGAGGCCAGATTAAGGTCTGTATTAGGAAGCTAACTGAAAAGAGCAAGTTTTGAAGGAAGATTTGAAGTTCTTGAGTGAAATAATAGCATGGAACTGCCATGTAGGTCAACATGAGAAAAATCTTGGAGTCACCCAGGGTAGAAGACCATAAGCAGAAAAGGAAAGCTGACACATTATAAGGAGGGGAAAAATAAATAAATGAGGTTCTTCAGGGGTCAAGCTGCATAGGACTTTGAGAATAAGGAATTTGAATTTCATTTGAAAACAAATCATGGGTACACCAGGGAACCAAGAAGAATGTATGAATTAGACATTCTTTATACTTTAAAATAAGTAATTGTAAGGCTAATTATTAGAGGGGAAACAAAAAATAAAAACAAAAATGAAAACAAAAGACTTTGAGATTTTGTTTTTAGATGTGCAATCATGCATCTTATTTAGATAGAGTTTTCTCTTTGATCATGAATTGTTCTGTACCTATAAGTGACAGTTGTATGTAGGTGCAGTAAAGGTAGTTCACAGTTTTCTTCAGGTTTAATGGAAATTTGTCAGAGACGAACCTCTGAACCTCTGACATTCATCTAAAATTTTAATGGAATGGAGTATGTATTTCATGTGCATATTATATGTGTTTTTAAGCTTATATAATCTGTATCTAATAGTACAGGAAAGGAGCATACTAGGGCAGAAACAGCATAAATGATTTGGCAGAGTGTTTACCAGGCAGTCTGTAGCTTCTCTCCTCACTCGTGGTTGAGGATAGTTACACATCTATATCAAATTCATTCTACAGCTGTTAGTACCTGCAAGCATATAAACAGATGGGTAAGATTTCTAGGAGAAAGATGCCCACCTCACTAAGAGGACTGCTCTAATTGGCATAATCAGCACAAGAAATGAAGACTGAATGAGCATGGAAATAGAATTACTTTTCTGCCCCTTGAAAGGAAGCACTGAAGGGCTACATTCGTTTAGTTGCTGCTGCAAGTCACTATGCAGAACTTCCCCAGAACATAGAGAGAAAGGCCATTTTAATGTCCCAAAGCATCCCTCTGGCATTTCCGATTAACAATAAGCACACACACACACACACAAAAAGGGGGGAACGGGCTGTAATGGTTGTCCAAAACCATTTGTATCTCACCTGAGGATCCTACAAAAGCATTGAAACATGCCCCATTATGAGTCACTCCCTCTGCAAATTCTTGAGACACTGCAGAGTGGAGTTTGTCTGTGCCTTGAATTTCACCTTCACCTTGCGTTTCTTCCTTACTAGTCTTAAGTGATTTAAATCTGTTTGAAATTTGTATATTGTTGGATCTTACTTGAAAAGAGCTACAGCGTGAATAGACATGAGAGACTGACAGTTGAACACATAGTAATCAGCAAAGGCAGGATTTAATTGCAGCTAATTTGTACTGGTTGAACACCTCTCTGTATAAAAAATATTTTATACTCAATTATATTTATAATGTTTTGGACAATCAACATATGGTAAAACTTAACAGTATAACAATTTAATCAAGCACAGATTTGACCTATCCCTTATTTCTTTGCTTGTCAGAAGCTTTTATTCCTTTCTACAAGGAAAGAAGTTTAAAAAATGCAAGGCTGGATACAGGACCAGATCTCTTTCTATCTTTAGTCTTACTAATTAGCTCATTTTGAGGATACACTAAATGCTATCATGTGAAATGTTGAATTCCCTCTGTTCCCAAAATACTACTTTTTAGCTGAGAAATTCAGGAAACTTGCTGAAGCTGTATTACAGTGAAGGTGAGTACATATGGCTTGTGACAAGTTCGATACAACACAATAATTTATGACTGTGTGAATGTACATTGTTGAATCCCCTTCTTTGTTCTCAAGTATAAATGTTCTCCTTATCATTGATTTTTAACTTTTATAAAACTACGTTGTTGGACCTTCAGCTGTAATTATTTTGCCTGCTTGTAACACCTAGAAAAATACCCAGAATTCTGCTATGCCAGATATGGCGATAATATATTTGCAAAACTTAAAACGCATTCTAGAATAGACATCATTTTTCAGTGAAGAGTTGTGGCAGAGGCTTTTGATTATACAAAATACAAAAAACATCCTTATCTGAGAAAAACTTTTATTCTGGAGTGCAGAAGCTGTGAGTAATACCTCTTGCACTTGGAAAAATTTCAAAAATTTCTTCTTCCAACATTTATATTTATTGATAAAGGTGAAAATTCCTGAAGACGTTGCTGTTAGGATTTCTTCAGAACTTTAGTTTTGTAGCAAAATGTCTACTTTGGAATTTTATTAATTCACAATGTAAATACATTAAAATGGTGGTGATGGTGTGATTTGTCTTGCAAGGTGATGTAAAAGCTTGAGTGCATTCCATGTGTCTGCTACAAATTTCAAGGAATGGTGCTTATTTGGTCATTGAAAGTGCTCACTTTGTAGTTATGGCATCTGCCAATGCTGCTTGTAATAAAGGGAGTATCTGTGCTACTATAATTGAGTCAGACAAGTCAAAGAAACACTTGCCTTGAAGATAAAGGAAGTCAGCTTAAGTAAAATTAATTTATTTTCCTGACTAGCATAATCATCTCCAGTCACTAGAATATATTGTCTCAATGATACTGTGCTGGCCTGGTTGTTATATCTGTGATTACTAATAAGAGGCTTTTTCAATGCCTTCTAGTCAGGAAGAAATTTAATCTCTCGTGCAGCATTACTTGCATTATTTTTATTTTGCTCCTATTCAATTTTGATTGTCAGTGTCTTTAATTTGCAGCATTAGTCCATGTAGTCTTTCTGTCATTCACCTTTTCTCTGTCTTTTTTGCAATGGACAAACGATACAGCTATTTACAAAGACACAAGGCCTCTAGTCAGAATCTTCTCAAAATTTGATGCAGAAAAATATAAAGAAAAGTATCAGGGGCTGTTAAATTATTTTAAAAGAAATTTCTCGGCCTTTTCATATTGACGGTGTTCTTAAAAATAAAAAATGGAGAGCTTGAAGCTGAGCCTTTTTATTCTGATCCCTGGTCTCTGTGCAAATCATGTAGCTGCTGATGACACCCCAGAGCCTTTGCAGCATTCTCTACTGCCTGGTTACCAGAACCCAAGCCAACTTTTCTGGACAGCCAGCTTGGTCTTTTATCCATAGTAAGGGGAATTCAGTGCCAGTGCTGAGAGCAGGGCTCCTCTTTGAGCTGGTGACTAACTCGAGCTCCGAAAATTACTTTGTCTGCAGACTTTGTCAAATTACATAACTCAGAATTCTCAGCCTTAAGTGCCTAAATATAAAGATGAAAAATACCATCAACCTGATCAGAATTTACAGAAATGGTAATATGGTACTATTTTTGTGGAATTGATTGACACAGACTCCAGAAACAGATGCTTCGCAGTCAAACCTGTTTTTTTTTTTCTTTTTTTTTTCTTCTTTTTTTCCTTTAAGAAAATCTTGAAAAGTGATAAATAATGTTCATGTAGCACAGGAGTTTGTATACTCTGGTTTTGGTTAGTGGGCAGGAGTCACAACAGTCACAATATTTGTATGTGCAAGCAGGAAGGAATGGAGAGGTACAGAGTCGGGGATGGAAAATATTTTTTAAAACTGGCCTGCTTTGATCTTGCTTTCTGTCTTAAACTTCTGGTGAGCTTTCCCTTTCTTCTACATTTTATTCTATGTTTTCATGTAAATGTTTCAAAGATAGTTCTGCTTTTCTGGCTCCTCCTCAAAAACTGGCTTCTTGTAACACAGTGGCTGGTATCAAAAGTTTGATGTCAGAAGTAAAACTCATCCAGATTGTGTAAGATGTCCATATAAAACCAGTACTTAACCGGTACATCAGACACACTGTGGGATGTTGTTGGAGGTTCCTGCTGCTACACTTCAGAATGAAAGGAATCTTCTCCTCTCTTTCCCTTCCAAGTAGTGTTTATTGCTGTTGTTTCTGAAAAGGATTTGTTTTTCTAGACTGTTGAGCTATGAAATCGGGCTCCTTTGAAACTTGTCCAAGTCATCTCAGAATCACATCTTGGCTACTTTAGCTGAGAGTCTCTCAAACAACACATGGTTCAACTGTTTTCAGCACATAGGCATGACCTGTGTCAGTAAGCATACTGCTCCTGGATGCTGAACTGGGTGACTGACATGGGATGAGACACACCTGAGTTAATAAGCATTTTAGCCTCCAAAAATACAGTGATCTCTAGTGGGACCGGTGCTTGGCAATGTGTGACTGCAGAACTGCATGGGGGTTGCTTGGGAGAGTGCAGGTCAGCAAAAGTCAAAAAGCCAGCCAAGAGCTGTGCACACAGCTTACCAGCACAGAAAATCACATTCTCTGGTACTCTTCAATTTATCAGTGTAGATAAGTCCTAGAGTGTCGATACGAGTCATATTGTCATGATATCATTTCCAGTAGTTCACTAGCTATGTTTTTTTGTAACTATAAATGTTAGAGTGCTTGTAGCATTGATGTCTTAATGATATTAATGAAACCTGGGATTGCTGGAGAAGAGGGTGAGAACCTCTGACATTCATCTAAAATTGAAGATTGCTTCAGCTGTTGGCCATAGTGCTGCGTTCAGGTAGCTTCGTAGGCGTTATGCCATAAACTGTGCTCCAGAAAGTATTTCAAAGCAATCCCAAAGTCCTGACATTAAATGGTCTTTCTCCCATTTATATTCTTCAGTCCATTGTGGTATTGCACAAGCAGAGCCCTGGGAGTTGCAGCAGATTAATAGATATTATCCAGATTGCTCTCTCATAAAAGGCAAGGCCTTTTGACTAAAAATGCTGTAATAATATGTCTGTATTACTTTATCTTTTAAATCTCGGAGCACGAAGTATGTATATTTTGTCTTGTAAAATAAAAATTCCATCTCTAATAGGTAGGATGTATATATTTTAAATGACAGCTGAAGTAATACTTATTGTACTAGTGTATTTATTGTAATACTAAGACACTATCAAAATACCTAGTCAGGATCCATATTTTGTGTGGCATTTCCAAGTCCTTGTACAAAAAACTGATGATCTAGGAAGAAATCATAGATGAGTGTTCACAGGTAAAATGCACTGACTCCTAGTGAATTAAAACAAAGGAAATATTAGAAACAGTAAACTACTAGCAGATCATCACACACCTGAAGTCAAATAAATAAATAAATAAATAAATAAAGCTTTATTTCTGTTTGTTCTTTACGTGGAATCTCATGTCTACCTACTGGTGTTTGCAAAACGAGCACTGCCTGTTGATAGCAACATGTGAAATGATGATGAGCTTAGAGCTAAAACTTAGTTTATAATTTAGTATTCTTGTATTAAGTGGCACTATAACTAGTTTGGTATAGTAAAATATTGCCAGTATCATACCTAGATGAAATATACTCAAAGGACATAAAAAAACCTGCTCTGCGTCATATGCATTAATAAATTTTAAAGCTCCTTATTAGTCCTTGAAAGTCTTGCTTCCCTTTTCAGTCTCTGAACCTATGGTTACATAGGAACAATTGAGGACTAGACACAAGGCACACCGTTGTCAACAAAATATTTCATAGCCAGATATTTGTAATGGTACTTTCAAATATATCAACCCATTTTTCATAAAATACTGACATGAAATCAGAGGACAAAATGTAATATCTATTGCAAAAAGTGTCAGTCTATTGTAAGTTTAATTATCAGTACATTGGAGAAGGTGAAATATTACAAGAAGTTTGAAAATTCTGTTGGTCATTGGTTACAGAAAGGTCTTTCATGTTATAAAACTAACCGTGAGTAGTACTTGACTGAAAAAGCAGTTAAGGTTTGGGAGTATGAGGATAGGATCCAGACTATTTAGATAATTTTAGTTTCAAGTTTTTCAGGAAAGAAAATGTAACATTTCTAATGAAGATGTGTCTGAAAAAGCTTGCAGAAGTGCAGTGTCTCTTTAATCCATACAATGATTTCTCACACCTTTATAGTACCCCTATGGTTTTACTTAATCCAAAACATCAGCCTGATTATTATTTGGGCTATTTTCAGTATTAACTGTAAAAACACGGAAAGCAAGCAAACAAACAAACAAGAAAACTGCATGAGAAATTTGCTGCATGGATAGATACGGGCTTTGAATTAAGTATAATTTTTAGATGAAGAAAGAGATGAGGCTTTTTATTGCTTTCTTCCTGCAATGATCAGTGCTCATGCTGTGAGGGCAGATGAAGAGCTGGCTCCTCCCGTGCTGGACTCCGCTCTCCTGTGCAGGTGACACAGTTGCGGAGTGCAGGTTACATGGGCAGAGCAAGTGAGAAGGAAACACCAAAATAATATGTCCTATATGTATTATATAGGACTGCAAGTGGGGACATATTTGTTTTTGATGAATAAGTACGTGTGCTATGAGGGAAGTAAACCCCTCATCCATTCTTTGTTTCTTAGATGTCTTGGAGGCAGTGAGGCTGAAGGTGTTCAAAAGAAGGAAGGGCAATGGTGATGGTTTGATTCCACATGTGAAGGAATCTCTGGAAGAAATTCGGAATTTTTTAGACAAGTCACTAAGAGGCAAATAGAGGAATTGTTACAGATTGATGAGGTTTAAAATGTTAAAAGAAGAAGCAAGCAGATACTATAAAAAGGAATATCTGGCAAATACTTCAAGGACATGAAATCTGAACTAGGTGCAATGTGTATTGAGGCATGTCTTTAAAAGAGAAGGCTAGTAACTGAGGTTTCACTGTAAGAAGCTGATGACAAGACATGACAGAGGACTGGTAAAATAAAGGCTGAAATTCAGGTTTTCATTCTGTGTAAAGTAAGATTAGTTAGAAGGAAGGATAAATGTTTCTGTCTTAACTTCATTTCCAGCATATTTTGATCATGTGCCTAGGTTGATGATTTTATTTTATTTACTTATTTATTTTTAATGTGCATGCTAGTGGTAGTGATTATGCAATATATGCTACATGATTCAGATGAAGTTTTTACAATCTGATGCCATAAGAGACTTTATCTTATGTGAAGTATTACATATGTTTGGCACCAAGGCAGCTGGGTGTGTCTGCTTTTTACAAATGCAGCTAAAGATGATAATGTCCCTGAGCATATTTATTATTGTAATTCCTTGATTAGCTTGCCATTTATGAAGATTACTGTGGGTGCTAAGACACAATAATAAGGATAATTTTTCCCTGGGCAAGCTTGATGAACATCTACTTTTAATTCAAATGCCTAACCTGTTGTGATGCTCATGTATACTCCTTGGGAATTCCTCATACAGTTGCTATCATTTCTCCAGCACCTAAATGCCCTGGGAATTGCAAAATGTCTTTCTGTTCCTTTTCTGCAAAACATTTTTACTAGCTTCAGGTCTTTTCTTTTTTATCCCTGCAAGTTTCTAATCATAAAGAATATACTCCCTACCAGATCTCCTCACAAGGGCTGAAACTAGGATGAGGAGCCTGAGGACATTTGCCTGTCTGTCTTCACTTGCATTTTAGCTTAAAATTAAAGCTCTTTGTCATTTCACTCTATTATAATTTTCATTCTTAAAAGATCTCCCAAAGTGGAGAATTCTTTCTCAGCTCTGTCTATACAGTCTTTTAAGACTGCCCTTCAGAGCAAGCTCTTTTGTCAGGTATAGTGAGAACCCAAGGAATGGGGTTCATTCTGCTGCACCGCCTTCTTTGGAGATACAGAGCCCTGCATGTTGGATCATGCCTGCTAGGTCCTCATGAAATCACATGCACCAAAAGATTTAAAAGGTAGATAAGCAATCCAAGAAGGAGGCAACTGGAGTAAGTCAGGCAGCGCAGATAGAGACCACAAGTGCAAATACCTCTTTCAGCTAACCACTTCTGCTTTTGCTGCTTTTTTTTTTTTTTCCCCACAGAATATAAGCATTTCCTTCAAGAAAAAAGGTATTTAGTTGTTATATGTGTATGTGAATGCATGTGGTACTTTGCACAAACAGATATATAAATTGATTTGTGATCATGGCACAGAGATTCTTCTGGAGCCTTACAGTCCACACTTAGAAAAAGATTTTAATGCTGCAGAATTATTCCAAGGGGTTTAGATCAGGCCTTATGCCTCTTGTTATCAAATCACTCATAAATATTACTGAATACCACCATTCATAAATCTAGTGTGTAGGTAATGTTCACTTTATTTGCATAGTATACTTGGTCTCATATCAGTGTTTTTACTGTGGTTTTTAGTTAGTTGGTTGGTTTTTGGTTAAATCCATATAGGATTGTGCTTCTCCCTCCAAAAGTAGGATTAGCAAAACCACTGAAAAATTACAAATAAAATTGCTATTATTGTATCTCCTTTTTTACATTCATGTTTACTGCTTCTTCCCCTAATTTTTCTTGCATTATGTATGTACCTGGAACTCTTCATGTCAACCAAAATTTTAAAGAGCATCAGAAAAATATCCATAAGAAATAAAGAAAGGACTCAGTAGGGTTTAAGTTGATTTAGCTTTAGCAGTAAAGACTGCATTTTTAAAGTGGCTTAGACTATGTAGTGATCTTTGATCAAATTATTTCATAAAAACAGGATTGAAATCAGGTTATCAAAGATCCTTTGTACATTTTGTTATTGTAGCTTTAGGTTTAACCTCACAATGAATTGTACCGATTCAGGTACTTTCTTTGCACGGAACTTTACAACTTAACTTGATCAAACAGTGATCAAACTCCAGTTCTTTCCTTGTTTTTCTTTCCTCTTCATGGCTCTCCATTTCAGCCAGGCATCTATTGCTTACAGGAAGAATTGTAATATTGGGAAAATCCTGTTTGCTGCTACTGTCATGGCCATACTTGATGGTGAATTCCTGTCCAGAGGGATCCAATTGCAATTAGGGAAGTGTTTACTTCTAACCTGTCTCCCATTCTATATAAACTACTCTGTTCAGTTCAAAATTTCAAGCTTAGTCTCATAAACACAAACGTGGCCACTTAAGATCGGAAAATTCCAAAGTGTGTGTAGGCACAGTTCGTACTGATGCTCTGCTGTTAACTTACCATAGAAACAAACCATGCTGAAGCTTCGTAATACTCAGTTTATGAGAACATGGTGTTATTTGAAATGTAGCAAGGTGTTAGACATCACAGTAATCTGAACTTGGCGTGCTTTCATGGGAATCAAATGAACCACACAATAAAATAAATTAGGGATGGAAGATGCTTGTAAAGATCTCTGTACCAGAGCAGAATCACTACTCTTCCTGAAGATGTTTCTTAAACAGGTCCAACAACAAAGATTTTGCAGTCTCTACAGAATTTATTGTACTTCAGTATCCTCAGAATTAGAAAATTTCTTCTTAAATTTAATTAAATCTTCCTGAATTCAATTTAAGGTCACTGTTACTTTTCCTACCCGTATTGCACAATTAATTCTTTTTGCACAGAAACTCGTTGAGGACTGCTTCTGCTTTATTTATTTATTTATTTATTTATTTTCTCTTTTTATCATAAGGTTTTGCTATTCTATAGATGGGATTTTGTCACCACAAGTTCATTTTTAATGCTCTTCTCAGGTCACTGGTCAGATTATGGTCCACCTTGATGAAGCATTATGCCCCAAACTGGTTACAGTTCTCCAGCTGGCTCTTTAGAAAGTTGAATAAAGTGAAAAAAATTACAATGCCTGTTTTATGTATGACACTTCCATGTATGTGTCCCAGTATAATGTTGCAATATGACAATACTGACTTTAATATGTTTTCATCATAGATATATATTTACATCTGAGATTTCTTTAAATTATATACTTGTAAAAACTTAACTTCAACAGTTAGATCTATTAAAATAATTTAAAAGAAGCTTTATATTTATTATTTCTAATGTGAAACCCTGGAGTCAAATTTGGTTTTCTCCACTAATTGTCATTAGATTTTCAATAATGGCTGTTGTGCCTTCCTCCCATACAACACAAACCTGATATGACAAACCCGACAATATTTCCTTTTGTAGTTGCCATCTCACTCATGTCTCTGGCTATGGATTTGTAAGGGCAATGTAAAATCAAATCAGGTATTGTTCAAATAATTGGATCGCTTTAAATCAGTGACTCTTCAACAGATATGTAATTCTTCACATTTTGATTGGCTGAAAGATTTTGATTCATATAATTACTGTAACTTTATTTTAATTACTTTGGTACTATGTAGATCCATATTCTTTGATGGATAGCTGTGGTTTATAGCTCGCAGGGCATGAGAATGAGGAGTCAGGGCTTACGATGCTTTGTGTTGGAACTCTATTATGAGACAGTGTGGACTGTTATTTAATTGAAAATAAGTAATAAAAATAGAGATATTTATTTCTGCCTTCTAAAAGACTAAGTATATTCTAGTGTAAATACTGTTTGAGCATTTTGTTCTTCATGCTTTATTCTGCCTCTCTGTATTACTTAGTAAAACTAATCAGTCCTCACATCTGTCCTTTCAAATTTCACATTCTGGTCTAGGAATCTTGCTCTAGGCCAGAACAAAATGTTTGAGTACTTGTTTCCCTTTGTTTTATATCTGCCTCAGCTTTTGCTTTAGTTTATATCTTGATTATGATTTTTGTTGATCGTTTGCTTAAGGATCTTCATGATGATTTCATTGTCTTTAATTTCCAGATTTCCCTTTCAGATTTCTATCAGTTAAAAGTGCTGCCTTCTAAAAGCCTAATGTTACAATGCTTCCCTTGGTATTACGTTTCTTTCTCCTCCCAAATTTGCTCTGCATTTTGATTTTAGTACAAATGGGACCACTCTTACATAACTTGCATAAGTTCCTTTCCTATTTATAAGTTACCTGTCTTCTTTCTTCTGCCTAAGTCAGCACCACTTCATTTCAAACTGCTTTATTTAAAAGTGGTCTTTACAGCCGGTAAGTTAACATCTCCGATTGACAGACCTAAAAGAAGGTCTTTTTCTCACCAACTCTTTACAAGTCAAGGATTCATATACCTTTGTAAAATGTATATTGTAAAATGTGTACTTCTGTACAATACTGTGTGAATATTGTATGGTATATATACAATATCAGGTATGAAAGAATAATCATTCTAAGGATTTTTTTTTCTTTCCTGAACTCACACATGGAATAGCAATCATTCTTCTTTGCCCATCACACTTAAATGGCTTTTACATATGTGCAAGCTGATTTTCATGCAAAATAGTTCATACTAGTTTTCATGTGAAAAACTGCTACATGCAGCCATTGCTGCATGTGTTCATGTAGAACTAAGAGAGCGACTCTTCTATTTTTGTGTTTCATGTCTCAACTTTCTAAAAGTCAGGCCAAATGGAAGAAAATAGTAGTGGCAGAAAATCTGTGAACTTGTGGTGCTGGCGTTTGAAGAGTACACTGGTTTTGTTTTTCATATAGTTAAATATAGTGGGAATAAAGTAGAGTTAGACTGCCTGCTCCTGTCTTTACCAAAGGAAAGATAAATTCAGGCATGTGGGATGAAAGAAAGGAGATTGTCAGGGTAGAGCACAACTTTAGTGCTGTGGGCCCACATCTCTCCTAACCCTTGACATTTGCATTCTTTAGGTGGTCTGAGTTTTGGAGATGGCATTTGGGTTTGCTGTCGTGGAACATGTTATGCATGGTGTGTCGTGTATCCCTAATGACCAATGCAGGTTGATGTCTATGGGGAAAAGCCCTCCTAATGACACCAGGAGTAGAAACAAGCGGCTGTTATGGGTGCTTTTTTCCTAGCTCTCGGTCAGCGAAATGATGGGCAGAAAAAATGAGAGAGTTGTTTTTGAAACAGTATTTAGTATCCATTAAATCAGTTTATATAGAGGGGAGCTAAATTTGGCTTTATAAAATGAAATATGTTAGCTACTAAGTTATTAGTGCCCTGTATTTATTTAGCATCCTTTACATGCAGAAAAAGTAAGACACTAAACAACAACAACAAATAATAATAATAAAAAAATGCCAAAACAATTAGAGTGAAAAAAATCTCGTAATTAACTATTATTTTTCACAAAACTAGTCTAATTACAAATCAGTCATGGTAAAATGAAAGGTCAATAACTACAGATGCATAATTTCTCTCTGATAGATTGCTGTTTGAAAATAGGTTTATGACAATTATGTGATTAATTTCCTTTTATTAAACAGCATTATGAGACTTCATGTTGCATTCATCAGTTTATTACTGTTACTTTTTCTCTTCAGTTGCAAATTAATCCTGGATAACATCAGGGCAGAACAGAAGCTCAGGTAGATTGAAGATCTCTTCTTCGATTGTTGTTTGTATTGCAGGGAAGACCACAGATCTGAATCAAAATCAGAGCCTCAGAATGCTGAAACTGACAGTACCATCCTAAGCAAAAAAAAAAAAAAAAAAAAAAAAAAAAAAAAAAAAAAAAAAAGGTAAATCAAAATAAAATAAAATAAAATAAAATAAAACCTTTTACTCCAAGGAAATTAGGGCCAGATCCAGTAAAATCCTTACATTCCTAAGATGAGGCACATGGGGAATATAAATTAGAAAACTACATAAGTTAGAAAGTGGTGATCCAGGACAGCTCTCCTCACTTGCCACCTAACCCTTAAAGTGCTCTGCCATTTTATCTTGAAGTTCTTCAGGCACAAAGAGCTGCTGTCCTGGACAAACATCATTTCCCCAGCTGAGCAGCTCAGGATCTCTCTCATGCCTGAGTTTTCTGGGATCTTTTCCACAAATTTCTGTAGCATCAATACAAGAGATGTTTTCAGCCATGTTCAGCGTTCACTTAATCATGACCCATAGGCATGGGCTCAGTCCAGCATTCAGTGGCCACCACCACCTTCTCGAAACACAATTGTAGAAGGTCATTTGCTATATTCTGTCCTTCTGCCTTGCATCCTGGTGGTAGGAATGAATGCCCAGGATGGTAATACAGTGTCCAATGCTATTTCCTCTTCTTCTTGAAAACAATTCAGTTTCAAACATGTTAGTCTTTTTCAGGTTTGTGTTCTACTGCTAGGCATGGCTGGAACACCCTGCAGTTCAGCTGTTGAAACTGAGCCCATTTCACATCCTGGCTGTCTACGGCTTCTAACTGAGATGCAGAAGACTGACAAATCTTTTTTGTTGGATTATTTGCATGTTTTGATGTTGGGTTAATTGAATGAAATCCTTCTTGATTCTTAGTGACCCTCTAGATTTCTTAGATAATATATTCCTTGAGGTGGGTGCTGCCAGTCTTTAGCTACCTGGTACCTCGTTTGTACTTCTGTAAGGCAACAATGTAATAATTGTTCAGTCTACTAATCCTAGATGAAATCAGGCCGGTTAAGTGGCTTGGATTTTAGTTGTGTACAAGTTAAGGGTTTGACTTCATGGGCTGTCAAATGTGGCACATTTGTCCTCTGCTGGCAGGCATACAGGTTTTATCTTCCTCATGTGATTTAGAGAAAAAGATTTTATCTTCTTCGTGTACTTCAGTGTTGTTCAGTAAGGTAAATAAGGATGTCTCAGGGTGCATGGGAGTTGGCTTTTCTTGTCAAGTGTCCTGGAGGGACTGCAGTTGGAAGTGGATCATCTTAAAGATTCTTTGAATAGTGTTAAATGCTTTGCTACTTCGTTTGGAAAGATTATAAGCTGCCATGCTGACTGACTGTGATAGCCATTAGAGAACTTTCTGGGAAAATACAGTCAGTGAGAAACAAAGGTTTAGCAGTAGCATTGTAGCATTTGAAGGCTATTAGGGAGCCTTGAGCAGCGTTATCTTTCTGTCACAGTCTTTCATGGATCTCATTCGAATGTAGGTAATTCTGGGCTTCTTGGTCTGAGCCAGCTGGAGGATGGACACACAGCAGGACGTGAGGGAGCAGAGGTTCTACTGAAGTGATTTTTATAATAAATGTAGCTGTGTAATCATTCAGTTAACTTGTTATTCAACCAGTGCGGTACAGTCTTTGGCCTTAAATCCAGCTTAGCATGTTGATATGTTTCGGTTGCATAGTGCTACCAGCGAAGATGACTCTTGTTTGACATATGCAGCCATTTGGAAACTTATTTTATGTTCAGAAACTTATTTTGTGTTCAGCAGGAATGTTAGAGTATGCAGCCATTGGAAAAAATAAAATAAGGATTTGGAGTTAGAAAAAGGACAGAATCTGGTTGTCTTCTGGCAAGTTTTTTGGTTCTGGTTATCTGCAAAGCATACACCTCTTGTCAGTATAAATAGGGAGTGCCTGTATAAACATTCTTGTTTCGCCTGTTCCACATAATAGTTTCTTGTATCATATTTCTTTTGACCTCGCTATCTGAAACCAATTACAGGAGATCCATTTGGGCTGCATCTATTTTCATAAGAAGCCCAGGCAGCAGTGTTTTTCTCAGAGATGAATATCAACATCAAATATGCTTCTGAGTGCTTTGTTATTTATGTTTCAGAGAGATTTTGTAGCCTTCAGCTCTCAAGAATGTGTCACGCTGTGCTGTTTATACATTGACGATATTAATGGGCGTAGATGTCATTTTTCATTTTAACGTCTCAAATGCAACAGGCTGATAGGTTAAACATTCCTATTTTTAAAGGAAAGATATGAGTGACATCTGTTTCCTAAAAATACACATATATTTACTTTTTTAGAAAACAAAGTAATCAGTTTACCTTCTTTTAGTGGCAACTTTCACTTTATTAAAATGATAAAACTTTTTACAATTATTCTAAGGCATGCTTAAATCAAATATAAGGGTTTGGAATAAAAAAAATAAAAGCAAGTTGTGTCTCCTGGAATTATCTCCAACAAATTGCAAAATCTACTGCAATTTATCAACTTTAATAGGGTGAGTTATATGCAATTAATTTCATTTTTGTTCTGCTTACATTTTAGCTATGCCAAAGCTGCACAGTAAATATTAAGAAGTAGTGTTCCCAATAAATATTTTACTAGAAGACACAGTGAGTTCTGGAAACCATATGCCCAAATTTCCTGCTTATACAGCCACTACTTAAAGCATTATAATGATTTTCATTTGCATTATTAAAATCATTTCTAATCCTCAGTTCTTTTTATTGTTTTTTGTCTGCATTGACTTTTTTTTTTGGTATAGTTTTACTAATTTAGATAACTTAATTAAGGAAAACTGCCTACCAAATTTGAAACAAATGTTACTGGAAACTGGATATGATTTTGACTGTCTTACAAACCGTTCTTGCTGCTGTTAATTTGAGGTAGGACACAACGTGATTTTGATTTGCTAGATTTATAAACATCTATTAGTTTGTCTTCACTGAACTGTTTTTAGACCACAGGTTATTATCAAATTAGTTCATTGGAGGTTTTTTTTTTTATTATTTTATTTTATTTATAAATGATATGTGGGATTGGTGCTTACTTGAAGTGTACATGTTAAACTATTAATTTCTAAAGACACTTTCAAGCTGTCAATTTGTTTTGCAAAGATTTAATAGCAAATGAATTGGTAGAACTGAATGTTTTATAGTCTCATAATTCTCACTTATGAATAATGTCAGTAATGATTCTTTGAAATTAACAATGTGTTTCTGGGAGGTTGTTTACTGAGCAGCAAAATCTAAAGTTAAGCAGCACACTGGGAGGAAAATGTACCATATGACAACTGCTATAAGAACAAAGGCTGTCAGTGATTTCTCCTTATGAGTTTTAAATCATCTCTGATCTCTTGAAATTGTTTTCTGTTCTTCTTCTATCTCCCGTGTTTACAATAATCTAAACTGCCACAATAAGATCACTGAAGTATTCAGGTAGTCATCATTTGTAAGACATTCTGTATTAAAAGATGAGCCTTTACTCCTTTAAAAATATCTCAACCAGCATATATAAATCAAAATAGTTTAAGTAGAAGAGCCTTTTATGCAAACATATCCTGTTGTGCTGCCTTGCTTTTTCATAAAGTGGGACTCTTTGTAGTTAGTGGTAGGAATTCATACTTTCTTACACTAGTTCCATGGGAGTATGCTAGCCACAATTTGAAATTATACTGGCTAGCTTAACTCTAAGCCACATCATACTATAATCCTCTAATTTTCAAGTACTGTAAAAGTGCAGCTTTACCGGATGCTTGCTTGCTTCTTTTTTGTATTGGTGAGATGACTTTGCTGCTAAGGAAGACTAGGACACTGAAACAACTTGCAGAGTGCTCTCTTTATTTTCAAGCATGCATCAGCATTAAATCATGGCAATTTCTTTTCCAGATAAGGTCCATGTAATGAATTTTCTGCTACTGTCATAAATAAAAAACAGTTATTTTTATGGTTTTTCCCATAATCTAACACCAGGTCTTTTCACTGGTTCTGTTAGCAATATTCTCCTGATCAGTGAGTGTAGCTTCCCTGTACAGTCTCCTATTAATTCAGGAGTGCAATAGTTTTCTCGCTTTCATTCAAGTTTCCCTTTCAGAGAGTTCTAAAGATTGGGAAGGATTATAAATTTGCTGTAGATCTTCTGTTCTTGCATTTAATCCATGCTTTGTGTTTAAACCACTGCAAGGTGTTGTGACCATATCCTGGTGCCCCTGAAATCAACAGATATTCATCTCTGATCTCAGACAGAGCAGGATTGTCCTTTAGGATCTGCTCAAGAACTGTGAGTGCAGAAAAGATTACGCTGTTCACATAGGGAACCAGGCATCCAGTGATTCCTTGGTAACAAAATATTTCAAGTGCACTTTGAAATATGTTAACTTTTATTTATTTTTGGAAGGGAGAAGCTAGTTGTGTGCGTCTCGTTGCTTAGGTTCAGAGGAATGTATAGTCTTTGTAAAGCTGACCTGTAATTACTTGAGAATTTGATGAAACAATAAGGGGATTGTTGTGGGAATGTCTCCAAATGTTAAAAGTATGCTCTGCAAACTTTGTACCAGAGCCTTCTATGGGGAGACGAATCAATGTTGTTAGGAGATGGTGCTAGTGCATTCAGTTTGTTTACTTTGGTTTTCTGTGTCTGCCTGCCTTCTCAGAAAACTTGCTTGGAGCCAGACTGTAGCAGCCCTCTCTCTGTCTTTTCATAATTGATCAGGGGATGACTGCCTTCCCTGAGGGTTAAGACGTGGCAACTTTTTCTGTTTGCTCAGCATCTCAATGCAGTAGTTCAAACATTGTTCACACCAGCTGGCAGTGTAATGCCATATGCACATCTTGTCAAAGCAACTGTTGTCATGGATACTAGAAACTATCTTAAAAACCAGCTCATTTGAGTCTAATCAAAATTGTACCTTTCTTTATCAGTTGGGAATCTTTATTATTTTAGGGAGTGTTGATCAAATTGTATTTATTGCAGTGCATTATGTACAGTATGTTTTAATAACATAGATAATAGGGTGATGCATTTTAAAGCTGTAACTTCTATTTACTGAACTGATTTTTAAGGGGAAAAATACAGTTTTCCAGGTAGTTTCAGTGCAAATATTTGGAATCTTTTTTTTTTTTTTTTCCTATTTCTTAACAAATACTGCTTTAAAATACTTGACATTTTAAAAGTAATTTTATAGGGAAAAATAATGTAGATTAGCCTTCCTTAGTTAAATGATGTATTTGTTTACATTTCATATGTTTAACTGTATTTTGCTGAGTTGGAATGAAAACATAAAATAAACGAAAACACTTTATATTTTGATTGGGATGCTGTCATCCTGGAGCCTGATCTGATTGGCTGGGGAGTAATTTCTTTGTTCTCTGATTTTCCTAAGAATGCAAATGAAAACCACTCATTTTTATTTGGCATTAAAACTGCACTTTATTTTGTCAAAGGAGAGGTTTCTCCTTGAATTGTAAGTACAAAAAGTGTTTTTAATCTTCAATGAATATCCTTATTAATTCATTTTCAAGATAATCTGATGTTGATTTGTCAAATTTAATTACAGCTTCCGGTAACACTTGAAGTCTACTTGCTTTTGCTTCAAAATGGTAATATGAAAATGCAAATTGAATGATAATTTACATGGGAGTGGGCATTTTAGTTGAACACTCAAAGACAAGTTCCTTGTGGAAATGAGGCTATTGATGCAGTTTATGATTTTTCCTCTTCAAGCACTTTAAACAAATTAACTTTATTTCCTGCAGGATTTCATGTACATCCATAAATTCTAGTGAAGTCCTATATGTGTACTTTCAGAGGATCTTTTTTATGTTTCAAGTAAAACAAATCCAGACTGAAGCTTGAAATCTAGCAAATAGAAATTGGAGGTTGCATTTGTTCGATGGGACTTCTACGTAACATTGAGTAACTTATCTTTTTCTAAGAAAAGGTGGAATTTATTTACTTTTTGTTTTTCTTTTTCTTTTCACTTTTGAACTTTTAGGCACTCCAGGCAGCAAGACAGCTGCTTTTACAGCAACAGACAAGTGGACTGAAGTCTCCTAAGGGCAGTGATAAACAGAGACCACTGCAGGTTGGTAAAGGATCCTTGCCTTTGGGGCCTCTCTTGGAGGGAAGATTGCTGGGCTTGCTCACAAATGTGGTGTGCGTCTCTGCCTGTGCATTGATGCTGTGTGTGTGCATATTCACGTAAAGCAGATTATAGGCTTGAGTGCTGGTGACTTCCAATTCACAGACAAAATTCACAAGTTACAAACGTCTTTTGTGCTTATAGACACTTAAAAGTTCTGTTACAATAAACATCCATGTGGACTGAGTTCAACAGCTATGATATTAATTAATTATTTGTAGATATGTTGCATGATTGGCATGACATTTTTATACATATGTGGATTAAATTGCAAAACATATCATAAGGTTTTGCACTTGGATGCTGTTGGGTTTCAGAAAGTATTAGGAAGAATGAGTTCTGTTCAATAATAATTTTAAATGCAATTTGGTAAAACTACATGTACTGTTCATAGACAAGAAGCATTTTATTCTTTAAAATTTTCATTTTTTTTGAGGTTTCAGTTCAATTGTTGCTAATTTAGCGTTCCATCTAAAATTGCATTCTGCTGGCAAAACTGTTTCTCTCATTGTACAGAGACCAAATAGGAGTGTTTAACTGCTGAATTACAGTCTATTGCAGACAAAAGATGTACATAAGAGATTATTTTATTGTGTTCAGGAAATAAAAATGCATAATTCCTACCATTCTCTTCCTCTTCCTTTTTCTGGATGAGCCGTTATCCTATGGGGATATTGCCTGTTTTCTGATGGAATAACATATTTTTATCTAATTTTTAGTTTTAATAGAGTATAATGGAGGGAGACTGCCAGACACTAGATTGCTTTTCCAATTTTGTGTATAATTCACATTTTCTTCTTTTTTGTGTGTGAAATTTCACAAAGTTAGGTGCAGCACACAGTTCCACATTCCATACCATTTCTCTTCAAGTATACTTTAAAAATTATATTTATTTGCTCAGAACCAAACAAAAACCTAGGGAGGTGACAAAAGAAAATGGGAAAAAAAAAAAAAAAAGAAAAATAAAACATTTCAAGTTGGCATCCTGCTATGCTGAACTTCTAGTCCAGTCTGGAGACATAGGGTCCAAGGACCATCTTAACTTCCTACTCTTCACCTTTGACTTTGCTTTGGCAATATCTTCTTCTAGGCTGAAGACACACAAGAAGAGTAGTCATAAATGCAGCAGCTTAAGATCTATGTAGTTTTTTAAGTTTTGAGGAAGGCAATTTGTGACCTTGAAATGTTGAATCACAGGGATAATTGATTTAATGAATAAGATGAACGTAGTTCATTCTGCTAGCTTCTTATTCTAGAAAGACAAGGTCAGCCGTAGTAGGAGTGGACAAGGTCCTTCTAGCCTGAGGTCTCTAAACTAGCCAACACTAGATGCTAAGAGAAGCATATGAAACAGGCAAAAATGTTACTGTTTTCCCAGTATATTTTTTTCCCAGTGATATGAGCTTACTCTGTTCCTCCAACTTGTAAACTGCAGTGGTTCAGGAGCTCCCAACTTCTCTGTTCAAATTTGCCATCCATTCATAAATCTTTTCAAGGCTGAAGAGATTTGGGAGTGCACTACTCGTGGCAGACATCAATGAAAGGAGAGAAAACCATCTCTGGATACAATGACAGTCACACAGACAGCTCAGAGGGATGATGAGATGGGGAGTCTTGTGTTTTCCTACTCCTAAGGGACTAACCCTGGCTTGATGCCTTATAAATGTCATGGGCTGGTCTATTGGAGAGGTGGCCTGTATTATGTGTTCTCCAGGAAGAGTCAGTGCCTCATGAGTCATATTTGTGAAGCTGGAAGAAGCAAATCAAATAATTTTCTTTTCAGAATTGTTACATGCTCCCTAAAGCCAAGATTATTGTTCATGTTTCTAACTTTTCCTCCAATGATCAGTATGTGCACAGTGCCTCTCATTAGCCTTGGACACTTCATTTGGTTCATTTTTAAGAGAGGAAAATGGAATATGCTTCCAGACTTTGGTTTATGTATCAAATAGCATGTAAATTCAGGTATGAGCGCAAACTCCATTTAAATTTTCTTCTGTAGTGAAAAGGGTGCATAAAGGTTTGGGAAATGAGTCCTTGGAGCTTTTCTATTTCTGTCTTTTACTGTTACTACAGAGCTTTTCATTGTTCATTATGTAGTGGAAAGTCACGTTTTGAGCATTGTGATGCCTGTTTGACCAAATACTGTAATATGGGTCATAAACTTGTACATTATTATTATTTTATTATGCCAAATATAATGGTAACTTTGGCCAAAATCTCCTAGCAGTAGGAATTGCTAAATGTGTATAAGCAATTTGAGATTTATAAGACAAAAATACTTGTGCTTGTGTTTGTGTTCAAGGAAACAGACTTCTCCCAATATTTTAACATACTTTAATATTAGTGTATTTCTAATTTCCGCTAATTTCAGACCAATTTACTAATCTGGCAACTGGAGATATGGTAGAACTGTATTACAAATCTATTAAAAACCTTATAAAACTTTTAAAACTAGCTCACACATCTGCAGGCAAATGTGGGTGTTAGGTAATCCTTGCCATTGCAGCTCTCATGTGCTCCATATTTTGACGTAAACTATGCTATTGTTTCACATGCCAAAATAATGAAAAATGGTATTAATTTTAGTGGCCATCTTGTTGCATTTGATAGATATTTTGGTGAAAGTAGAGTATGCTGTATTTACACGTTCTCTCTGTTAATTCTGTAATGCATGAAGTATTTTAGTGACCTACAGCACCTACTAGCTAATCAGCAAGTTGAAAGCTTATTGAAGAAGCCTTCAAATATGTGTCCACAACTTTGCAAAAAAAGGGTGTTGGGTAAGTGGCCAAGTTCTACTGTGCTTTACCACAAGGGATGATTTTAGAGAATCTCTAGGATTTTTCTAGAAGAATTTGAGTGTTTTTTATATGCTTCTTGTGAAAAATCTTTCTAAATTTACTGCTTGCTTTATGATCGATTGTAAAAGAGAAATGCTCCAGTTGGCAAATTTATTTGTTTTAGTTTTTAATACAAAAATTGTCCTTATCTATTAATTTTCCTATATTTTTCAGGGGGTAGAGGTTTATATTTAGATTGTGAGTTAACAGAATACCTGCAAAAATGATCATTTTAGATGGACGCTTATCGTGATCTACTATTACTTTTGATTTACATTTTTCTGGGTTTCAGACTGCAGATGGCATAACCATTAGCATGTCTTATGCAAAACAGTAGAAAAAAAATCCCATCTGACAAGTTTGAGTACCAATTGTAGTAGTGATTTTACTTTCATGTATAGATATCCGAATAAATGTATTTGAAACATGTTTATATATGCTATTCCTTACACTGATGCACCAATTGTATGGATCCAATCAGTACATATATTGGTTAATGACGTATTGCAGAGTAGCTAAGGAGGGTTTGGGATGGGAGTTGATGATAATGTTAATCTTAGTATGATGAGATAATAACATTTACTTTCTTACTCTGCATCCTGAAAAACATATTGTAGTAGTAAGGCTAAGCTTTCCATAGGGCAGGTTGTTGTTTCACGATATTTTTCTTTTCTGGAGAAAGTACGATAGTGGCATGTTGAAGCAAGCTGATTACTTGCATGGATTTCACTCCATTCTATCCATTTTCACAGTAGATATATTAGGGAAAATATTACTTTGACTCTTAGAACCTGTAGCTCGTTCTCCTGTGGCAGGAAATAACTGTCTGTATGGTCACTGAAGAATCTACCCTGGGCTGTGACACTGGCAGCTTTGTTGTTCTTGTACTGACACTCATGAGTTATGACAGTCATGAGGTTCTTCAACTGTGCAGAGCACAAGCATAATTCAAAGTTGAATTTGCTACCACAGGTGGGTGTTTATGTATAGCATCGGAATTATTTCTTTCCGTGGTGGTGAGATTCATCTGTCCACAGCATACTGTTGTAGGCTGCACAACATAGTGGTTTGGACAGCTAGTTGTAATTGTATTTGTTTTCTCAAAGAGCTATGAAAAGCCTGGCTATTTCTATTCCCTGTAATGCCCTGTAATGAAGTAGTTTATTTTCATAAAGTCAGACTTTGAACTTTATCTTGATAAGAATAAATAGATAATTATCTTCAATCCCATAAGTTAATATATCTACAATAAACTAGTTAGTTATTTTTTTCCTTCATGCCAGAGATTTGTTGTTTCAACATTAGTTCTAATGGATTCTGTATTAGAATGGCATGTCAGGCAATAATGACTCCTGGAATCAAATGGTTAAGCTCAGTGTGTACCAAGCCTGTTGTATAAATATCATGCTGTATGGAGTGTTGAGTTGTTAAGGTATGCTTTGTTTATTTAGCATGAGCACTTCACTGGAGTGTAATCATTTGATAAAATTTGGGGAAAGTAAGTATACATATAAGTTTGATTGCTTAACGTTAACTGCACTAGTGCATAGTGTCAGAATCATGTTTTTTAAAAACGGGTATAGGCAAAATGGAAAAACTTAGATTTGCCTGGTAAATAAAACAGTCTATACCTGAACAAAGTGATCTTTAGCTCTAATTTGACAGAAAATGTTCACCTGGACAAAAAATGGAAAACTGGATTATAATAAAATTCAAATAATTATATGCAAAAAAACAGCAACAACAGTATCTATAATATTATATGTTGTCTGAGATTTGAATAGGTTTTAGGTGGTCATGTGAAAGAGAAGGTAATAGTGGTGGTCATAGGGTGTATTTATATGGTGTAAACTGTGGAGAGCAAAAGGTTAAGGACTGGATTGGGTATTGTGGGTACACACTCTTCTCTTCAGCACTTGGAAAATTTATCATGAAAAGATATTCATAGTCTGTTTTAGTGAACATATCTGCATAGTCTCCTTGCTTCTGTGTTACTCGTTCCTAGTTTGGTCATCTCCCTTTAGATCTGTATTTGAGTGTGAATTTAAAATTCATTACACATAATAAATTAGCAAATGTATCATTAATATTGTAACTTTTAGTTACTTTTTAAAACATACATAAGAAGCTGTTGAGAGATAAGAGATTGGGAATGTGAGAAAAAAAGCAAAAAGCACTGATTTTAAATGTTGTCCACTGACTTAGCACACAGTGATTACAACTGAAGCGTGCATGTGTAATATCAGAAAAAAAAAATCCCATTTTAAAAAAAGCAAAAAAAATATTGTAGATGTAACTTAGATTGAATTTTCTTTACATTATGTTCAATGAAAATAGAAACAAATCCAGCTGGTCTAAAACTCTCTTTCCAAAAACTGTATGTTATATATTTCTATTTATCTAACGCTTGCTGCTAAGCCTAGGAAGTAGGAGGATTTTATACATGCTAGAAAGCACTGATTTAGAAAGATGCAAATGTCTAATATATAGTGTAAGAGGAGAGTAGTGATAAACAGTCTTCTTCCCTCTCGAGTATAATTCTGGAGGAAATGTGTGGCCTACATATAAGCAAACATTGAGGCTTGGGGTAAATTAAATTTGGAAGATAGCTACTGGAAAGGCATAAGTCCCATTTTCCCTTGCAAGTCAGTTAGGAGGAATATGCAGTTATCCTCTAAGGTGCAGAAATTTCCATCAGTGATACCCACTATAAAGACAAGGATAACCCCAAGAGATGGAGAGAAGGCAAGGAGTTATTTTTGGGTGAGGTGTGGGGGGACGGAAAGTAGAAATAGCTATGTTCAAACTTCTAGTGCTGTAGAAGACAAGAGGTCCATTTAAGATAGAGGGACAAATACAGTAATAATAAAATTAAAAAAAAAAAAAAGTAGCTGGACAAAACTAATTGGTTTACAATGGAAGTGTCTGTAGAATACACTTGCTGGGAGTCCCTTATTTATTTGTAGTAGATACAAATCCAATCCAAAGTCGTTTGTCCTGTCTTTGGCAAGCTGTTTTCCTGATGACAACACATATTTTCCATCTTTTGCCATTTTGCTGAAATAACTTTCAAGAATACATTTACTTTAAGTCACTTTTTACTCTTGAAAATTTCCAGTATTAAAAAATAAACCTAAAAAGTGACACTTGTTAGTAACTTCAAGCATAGCTATCACGTTGTGAAAAAGAACCCAATATTTATACACTTAATTTGTTCTACGTATTTATATCCAGTTTGACTTGTAATGATTTCATTTTAAATTTAAATACCTTTTTTTTGTCTGTCACCTTGAGATATTATTTTTTTTCTTAATAGAGCAGATACTTGTAATTTTTAATGCAACAATATATTACAGCTAGCCTTTAGTATGAGCTTTGTAACGTGGAAAAAATGTATACTAGCACTCTTCTAATGGAAGAGATTGCATAATGGCTTAATTTGCATTTAACTGAAAAAAAAAACCACCTTTCTAGTGCAGAGATCACATCTTCATCATGAACATATTGTTGCAATACTGTAAAAATTTTGGGAGGCAGGGGAAAGAAGTATTATGCAAGTTGTGTTTACAGGCATTGAATATGCAGAATACTAATTAGGATTACTGTGTTACCGAGGATTTCAGAAGGCATGTTAATATTAAACATATGTCTTTGCAGTAATCTGATGTGTCACTCCATTACTGTCACCTACATCGTTATCGTGGCTTTCCTTTCCACCTTTTTCTTGTGTTGATTTTGGTTATGTAGTTACTTCTAAAGGACCAGAAGGAGAAGGGAGACGGGGTCCCACTGCACACACTCAGGTTTTCCAGAAAGGCAAAATTTTAGAGAGAATGCCTAGGCCTTTCCCCTGCAGCTTTTACATAGCAGACCAGCAGACACATCTTTTCCTCATGGTTCAGTCTGCAGCCCATCTCATACCTGGAAATAGATCTGTGCATGAGACGGATGGGCTGTTTTTTATATGCTGAACTGTAGGAGTCCAAGCCCTATAGAGAAGTGTCTTTGCCTTGCTGGAGCAGCTGGAGAGCCCTATCCCCTGCCAGGGTGCATGCACCATTGCTCCTTGCCATGCCTCTGCAGTGATGGGAGAAGGAAGTTTCGTTGAATCAATTCTCCTAGCCCTTGCAGCAGGTCGGATCAGCCTGATTATTACTGGCTGGCTCAATGCCCATTGAACAGCTTGTGAAGAGCTCAGAGGGGATGTGTGAATGGTTCCCCTCACAGGGTGAGGCCTGCTCCCAGGCAGGTCCCTAATTATGCCAGTTTAGGATAACACCACTGCAGCAAGACTCACTTGATACTCTTGAATTTAAAATAATAATAATAATAACTAAAAAAAAAAAAGTAACACATTAGTGTACCTTCATTTAGAAATTCCCAATGCAGGAAAAACAAATGAACAAAATATTCTGTGAACACTCTAGCCAGGTGTTGATTTTTAAAACTGTTTCTAGCCTCCTTTTTTTTTTTTTTTTCCCCCAGGAGGTTTTTCATTTCAGCAGGCAATTATGAAAGTCAAGAAAATTTTCAAACAGAATTAAAATTCTGTGACTAAATAGTGAAGAATCTTAGTCAGTGGCAGCAAATGCACCTTTCCACAGGAACATCCCGTCTCCCTACATAGACATCCCATACATTCCTTGTGCAGATTACTTTTACTTTGTGAATTAAATACTTGTTTTGAAATTCTGTAGTCATTAGACGACATTTGGTAGTTTTATTTTTTAGTTTCTAGTTTATGTATTAATTGTCCAATTGCTTTACCAAGCAGTGGGACTCTACTGCTGGTGTAGGGAGCAGGCTAAAGAGGAATACAAATGTATGCCAAGATCAATACAGGTGTTAATTTCTGTTTATCTTCACTTTGGCTGTATACTTGTAAAATGGAATTAAAAACTTAAAATTGTCCAGATGAACATTCACACTCTGTAGTGCTGCAGAAAAAGCATGTGGGTGAACCTGAAGCAGCAATCACACAATAGAGCACATCAGCCCATCCTGTTGGGGAAGGGGATTGTCCAACAATTGCCACTTTGATGTGCTAGATGTTTTCATGCCTTCTTATGCTTCTAATATAATTTTCTTGAGGCAGATGGATAAGGGTGTTATGAAATAGAATTAATGGTGAAAAATTTACTAAAGACTACTTCAGTGTTTCACTACTTGATTATGTGAAGCTTTGAAAAGCAATTGTACAATAATAATATGTACAAAGAAAACTGTATGGTGTGCCAACAACATCAATATGCTTCAAGGATCTCACTGCAAACCTGAAGTATAAATGAAGAATGAGATTCTACCCTAAGTGTTCACAGTAAATGTATTTATTCAGGAAATATGCCTTCAGTAGGGTAGAAGAGGCAGCCTTACACAGTGTTGAGGAAAAGCAATACAGCAACCCAACATACCAGAAAAAAATATCCAAATTAACTCTACACTTGCAGAAAAAATCGTTTTCAAATTGGGGCAGCTGTAATTTAACATGCAGATTTGGGCTATAGGTTTGATGCTTAGTAATAATAACATTACCTACTTAAAGAAATATATTTCCTAATATAAGGTATGGTGTGAACTCATGCACAAAGCGGTGTGGGTTTATGCTTCAAAAACAGTTCAGGATCCAATGGAAAGCCTGTTTGAGGGCATGTCTCTGAAACAGAAATAATAATGCAAATTCAGATGTAGATGGTGATTGAGTTTTGTGTATATATATTTTAAAATGTTATAATTAGAAAGTGTTGAATTCATATTCTGAGTGAGGAAGAAAAAAATGCAAATCTGCCATAACAATTGGAAGCATGTTTTTCAGCCATGCAAAAGAAAATAGGAGGGTACGGATCACAAGAGGGCTGAGCTTTGTATGAGAAGAAGTAGATATCTTTCAAGAATGGAATTTTAAAAGTAAATTCTAATAAATTTTAGAAAGTAAAGTGAAGTACAAGGTCATGTGCTTAAGAACTTATGGATTTCTGCTTTAAACTTATGTTCATCCTTTAAAATGTGAAAGGAAGAGTTCTCTCATTTTATTGTTTGCTACATGATTGTGAACTACTGGTGGTATAACATAGATGAGAAAAACAAATGTGCAATCCTAAAGGAATTTAAAAAGGTGTTTCCAATCAAAATAAGGAAGTATTAATTCCATTTTTGAAAGGTATCTGTGAGACCTTATCTTGTATTGTGGAAGATATGCAAGCCATCTAATATCTGGTTCTTAATTTAGAAATGTGTTCCACATAGGATCTGATGAAAGATTCTGGGTTCAAGTACTGATACTCTGAATTTCCATGAGGTAACAATCTCTCACAATTTTTACTGTGGATTATAGCTTAGCACATTTGCTATATACCGCCAGTTAGGCTGTGTAAATTCTATATAAGTCTTTTATGACGTAAAAGCTCAAGAAGTTTTCATTCAGACTAAATGTATAGAATGGAAAATTGTGATTGCCCTGTCTGAATAATCTATTTTATTTGATTTTATTTTTTTGTGAGACAAGAAGCAAACTTTGGGAAGGAAGAAGCATCCTTTATACTTCTTACGTACAGTTTTAAACATGAGAACAAATGGTGACACTAAGCATGAGAAAACTATGGGAAGGAAAGTTTTTCACTATTCAGAGAAAAGAGTCTCTGAAACACTGCTCTGGTAGAAGTAATAGAAACGAGCCATTGCCCCCCATGTGCAGTACCTACCTTAAAGGTGAATCTTGGTCAGCTTAGAAAGGTATTTCTAATATAAGATGAATTGCTATAATAAAAAAGTTGAAGACTCACAAAACCTCTTCTAGTCCTGTTTTTTTTTTTTTTTTTTTTTTTTAAATAGGGCCTCATTGAAATCAACAGCAAAATTCTAGAGAACAGAATAATATCCTGATTTTTAATAAGCAAATTACACCAAATCAACATGTTCATTTGAAAAATATTTTATTGCCTCTAAAAATTAAAACAAATAGAGGAGATTCCTTAAAGGACGTAGCAGCTGATTATTTTTTCAAAAGCCAGCTTTATTTCCTATATATTTATGGCCTGTTTCATGAACAGAAAGCTCTGATGAGTAGATGGTAAATGTCATTTGCTAAAATACAGATTACATACACAATATTTCATCTATTTAAATCCACTCTCAGTAAATGACCATTTGGGATACTTTAAATCTCACTTGTCAGATCACAACAAATAATGGTGATTTATATGAACCTATTCCAAATAGCTGTATCTCACATTATTTTATGTACTCTGGATTTTTTCAAGCTATTAGATACAAAAATGTATTGACTTCATAATTTTCAGTAAAATGATAGAAGAAATACCATCAAACTAATAAGTATGGGCACTTTTAATTACAAGGCATTCATTCTAAAATTAATTTGCTTTTCTCTGTAATAAGTACACTGAAGAAAGTGGCACAATTTAAATATATATATTTATTTATTCCCCAAATACACAATTTTCTAATGTTTTTGAGTATTTATAGTGTTGAGGTGATTGTCTCACAGTACCTGAAAATACAGTGGATTAGTCTAACAGCCCACTGATGAGATCGTTATTATTGCAACCATTTTAGGGCCTGGCAAATAATATGATCCAACAAGTCTCAGAGCCAAGATTAAGAGAGGGGCATGCTGGGAAAGTCATAGTAATTTAGCATCTTGCAAAGTAGTTTAGTCTAGGAAAATGTTTGTTTTGGGTGGGGAATACTTTTATAGAGAGTTCTCTGAGTGATTATTTAATCACTGTAATTTGACTGGGTTGTTACAGTTTGTATTGTAATGCTCCAGCCATACCTCTAGAAACAAATAATTATGATTTTGTGTATGGTTCTTTGGAATATTTGTAGTTGATGAACATAAGTGATACTGTATCAGAGTTAATTCTTGTAATAAATAATGTCCTTAAATACATCCAGAGATAATATTGTATCAATAGCTGTTAAGACTGAAATTCCTATGTCACTTGGGGTTCAGTAACATTTTTCAAGGTAAATTAAAATAGCAAAATTTACGAATTGTGTATAATGCTTGGACTGTCAATATAAAATGGACAGTCAATGAAAAATACTTAGCATATTTTGTTGTGCACATCTGATGATTTTTTTGACTATAAGTATAGTAAGAAGGAATTTACTGGAAGTATTTTTGAAATGATTGACCACAGTAATGGCACCATCTGTAAAATAAATTTTAGTGTAATGAAAACCCACAAAAAAAGATTAGATTATGCTTTTATTACATGCAGAATTGATTAGCTCCCCTTAAGTGAAAACTCAAAATCACAGAATGATTGAGGTTAGAAGGGACCTGTGCAGGCCATCTGGTCCAAACCCCTACTCAAGCAGAGACACCTATAACAGGTTTCCCAGGAAAACTTTTGAAGATCTCCATGTAGGGAGACTCCACAACCTCCATCACCCACATAGTGAAGGAGTGCTTCCTGATATTCAGATGAAACTTCTTATATGCCAGTTTGTACCCCTTGCCTCTTGCCCTGTCACTGGACTCAACTGGAAAGAGCCTGACTCTATCCTCTTTGCACCCTCTTTTCAAGTATTTATACACATTGATAAGATCCCCCTGAACCTTCTCTTCTTCAGGATGAACCAGCCTTTCCCAGTCTCTCCCAGCTCTCTTGACCTCTCTTCATAGGAGAGGTGCTGCAGTCCCTTGATCATCTCATGGCCCTCCACCAGAGTCTTTACAGTATGCCCATGTCTCTATTGTACTGAGGGGCCCAGAACTGGCACAGTACTCCAGGTACTCTGAATGGCTTTAGTGACAAGTTGCATTGAACCCCTTCTTGTATGTGAGTTAGGATCCGATGTATCAGAGAAGTTGGTGCAACAAACTATTTACATATAAATTTCTTGATTAAACCGCTATGATTGTCTGAGTTTAGGAGCAGCAGAATCCTATTTAAGTGAAGATTCCTTTTTATTCAAATCACTTCTTTTTCCAGTGAAACTGTAAACAGGAATTCTAAAAAAGATTTTGAAAATGTTTCTTTTACCTGACAGATGTTTTGGTTTGTTTGTTTGTTTTGTCCCTTAGATAGTAAACATCATTAGCATTGAGTCTTTAGAATGCTGCTGCAACAGTATTCAACAGTGCAGCAAGTAGATCTTTCCACTTTAGTTCTGGAAGATTTAAGTATTGTGATTTTCATTTTATTATGTATCAACTTAGTCTTGCTACTAATTATTTATTAAAATGTAAATGACATAAGAAGGGTATCTTTTATAAAATCATAAGTGGTGTGTTTTCTGTCTTGGGGAAAGAACAATGAGGAAAGGAACTGTCAGTTTTGACAAATAGTGGTCTAGACAGTTGTCTTGACTAGCAGTCCGCAGCCGAAATAATTTCTATTTTTAAACTTAAAATGCATTAGATTATGCAGCTATCATCCTCAGTATTGATCTCATAGTTAGGATGAAACTTTGATTCTTCACATTTTCAATATTTTATAATTTTTACTATTGTAGTTATTTTTTTACTTTTTTTTTTTTCTTAAATACTGCAGTAGAGCATTATGTTAGATATTTGGGTCTTCTTATATTAATAACTTAACAAAATTTTAATGTGCATCACATTTCCAGAGATGTTGTGTGTATTTTGGCAGGGGTAACAAAGTGCAAGAAGGGAAAAGGAACAGCTGAGAGACACAGAGACATGCATCATTGACAGACCCATTGAAGTGGGACTGAACAGCAGGCAGCAAGTTTATACTCATACATCTTTGAGTTTATTTCATGCCCAACTGTGTGAGCACAAGGTATAGACGTACATTATTTATACTTCTCAGAGAATACCAAAATCCATTGGCTCAAGCTTTGAATAATACTGAGTAAAGGAGAAGGAGATATGATCCGTAGAGATCCCAAGATATCTTCACTCTTTTATCATCCCTTCAGCTTTCTAGTCCATCTTTTGTGTTTTATCATTGCAGGGTTACCTTTTAGCTATAGTTACAAGTGGTGATTTTTCGTAGGACATAATTGTTCCCTTGCAGTTCAAGGAGTAAAAGACATGAACTTAATCTAAAAGAATGATGTAACAATATATAGCCAAGGTCTGGAACCCTGTGCTGCAAGACATTGTGGATGCTGAACACTTACATTGGCCCAAAAAGCAAGTGAAAAATTAATGGAAGAAAAATCCATTAAAGGGCTCCTAAATACAAAATGCAAATTCCTTATTTTCATAGTCTCTAAATACTGTAGTGTGGGGATTGTCTGGGAAAGTGTTACTACGTAAGTATGTTACTATGTTCTTTTACTCTTCTCTGGGCATGGGGTATTGAATACTGTCAGAGGCAGTCCAACAGGCTAAATTATCATTTGGTCTAATCCAGTATGACATACTATCTTTTCAACCAGCTTCTAGAGAACAATGTATTTTCCTTCCGAAGACTGCTTTTGGCCATCCAAGTGAACCTGACTTTCCTCCAAGAAAATGTTGGCTCCACCAGCCAATTTCAAAGTTCACAAATCACACTCCGTAGGATTTACCAAAACTGCTTTTAGTCATGCTTTGAAGAAGGTCTTTTACTGGAAAAGTATCTAACCATTTCCAGTCCAACATCTTAAGAAACACTTCTTTTTTTTGTTACACAGCACTGACATTGGGATAATGTAGAATGAATTTTGCTACCCATAATTACTCTTCATTGTGGTGGAAAAATTGGATTAATCTGATTAAGCTCAAGCAAAATAATTGGATTCCCAACTGATTTCAAGTTCCTTAGCCACTTCCTAACACCACAGAGTCAATCAGATGCTTGATGTGTTTGGATCTGACAGTGCTCCAGAAGGGACCTTCCAAATAGGAAAAGATATACCTGAATTGCCTTGGGATTAGCTACCTGACTTTCCCATGAGTCTGCAGCTGTATCATTATTTTGATCATGCAGGCAATGAAACCCATTCCTCTTTCTTGTTTCCTGTTTATATGCGTAGGACTGCAATGTCTCTCCCACCGTATAGGAAAAGGATCTTTCAAATTTCACGTCTTTAATTCCTGTTCAAATTAAGCCACAATTAGTAAAAAGGGGGGAAAAAAAAGTATGGCTACCGTCTGTTAAGGAAAACTTGAAGTCCTTTGTAGCAAACAGAGTTAAGAACTTCACATGGCATATGGGTTACAAATTGTTGTTGATCCTAGTTGTTTACCATAAAGGAATATAAAATTCTTTGGTTGAATTTTGTACTCAAGTCAATGATTTACATTTGTCATTGTATGTAAAATGTAGTTCTCCCTAACATTAAAACAAATTTTCTTGAAATTTAAAGTAATTTTTCATGAGATTACAATAGACTGATTCGTTTAGGAGTAGACGTGTAATAGACATACAGAAATGTAGTAGACATTTTCAGGCTTCTTTATGATGAGGTAAAAAGGAACAATCTGAAAGTTCAGAACAGAACAGAGTAGAGTAGAGTGGGATGGGATGGGATGGGATGGGATGGGATGGGATGGGATGGGATGGGATGGGATGGGATGGGATGGGATGGGATGGAATAGAATAGAATAGAATAGAATAGAATAGAATAGAATAGAATAGAATAGAATAGAATAGAATAGAATAGAATAGAATAGAATAGTTGGAAGTAACCCATCAAGTCCAACTACCTGGCCACTTCAGAGCCTGACATTATCAAGATGCCTCTTGAACACTGACAGGCATATGAATTTGCAATTAGCAGAATTTTCATTCATTTATTTGCCTTATTTATGTAGCTTAAAGTTTTACAAAAGGCAGTGATACATTGTTCTAGTAAAGAAAATTTCATGGAGGACTGCTTCCTAAAGAAATGTCTCACTTTTCATACTTCTCACTTCTGGGTGTCTTCTCTGTTCTCTGACATATCGGATGGTCATCATTTCCCTCATTCTCCTTTCTTTCAGAGTAAGCATAGACAGGAACATTGAAAAACTGAAAACGTATATTATTCCTTCTCTTAGTGGTCATTTAGGAAAGGGCTCATTGTTTTTTGGATTCTCCAGGGATCCATCACTTTCTAATGTATGTTCAGATATGAAAAATAGTGGCAGAACCCCCATAAATCCTGAATGGTTCTCTTAAAAAATTCCTATTAAAATGCAGTAAAATTATTTCATGTTTGAGAGTATCTGTAACATTTTAAGATACAAATAGTCACAACATTAATATCATTTTTTTATAAAATCAAGCTATATGATCCTGGAAATTAAGAATTAGATTTAGAAAATTTCAAAACAATTTAATATACTGAGTTTCTCAAACATATTTGACCCTGAAGGAAAAAAAAAAAAAAAGGAACAGTCATTAAAAATCAGTTTGCACTAGTTTGGGTCTACAAATGCTAACATATTCTAATATTAACAACATTAACATTCTAAATAAAAAAGTTAACATTATCGTTGACATGGTATCTCAGGAGGAAATTTGGCAGAACAAAAGGTAAAAACTAGAGGTATAGAGCTGTATCTATTTTGATGCAGTGCAAGCCATCTGCAACGCAAGAAACTCAGTGAAAACAAGACCAAGACATATTGCCGACATGGGAGATGCTAGTTGGGCTCAGTCGTCATACAGGACTGTGTTTAACTCCATAAGCAAGATCATTGAGTATGCAATTTGTGACATAAGTTACACCTCAGAACTTTGATTGCAAGTCAATGGAGTTTGTTACAGTCAGTACATTGTCCTTGATATTGCATAAATGTTTCTTTGATCCAGGTACTGAAGATCTTTCCAGCAGCATAATGTGTCAATATTTGCACTCAGCCAAGGAGTATGAGACTACTTTTAGGTAAAACAAACAAACGAACCAACAATGAGATTTCCCGAGACACCAGCAGAACTACCACTATGAGATGTCTTCTTTTCTGAAGACATCTTTTAAAGAGTGTTGCTTCCCTGCTGGGATGCGTTGTCTATGAGATGGTTATTTGGTTCTGTCTGGATGTCATCCCAGGACAGGAGATGAGATAAGAAATGAAGCAGAAAAACACTGTAGAATCTTGTATATTTATTTCAATATGCAGTTGAGCTTTTTTGTTGTTGTGGTGGTGGTGGTGGTGAAGATTGTGTGTTTCTGGATATACTGTGTTGATAATTAAAATACCAGGTTTACATTTAAAAATGATTATTCAGTGTAAGAGGAAGCCTTCCATATGCTTGAACTCACTGAAAACAATTGTGTATACTAGAGAGATACAATACTAGAGACATGTGGCCCCCTCTTCCTCTGATAAGAGTGTTTATCATTGTGAAAACTTATAAAGAGAACTGAAGACATCATCAGAAAGAATGGCTGCTTTTATAAACCCAGTGCAAAAGTGCATACACAAAATCTGCAGCAATTGCTTTCAGGAATGGTCTGAGCTTTAAATGAGATTACAGCTTTGTATTTGGGAAAAGGAAGTCTGAAGAAATTGATGTATGTATCATTTTGTATCATTTGATGCATCACCTTTTTTTAGTGTAGTATTAAAAGATTCTCAATGTATTGGGCATGTTATCCAGCTTCTGTATGTTATTTTGTTGGCAGAATTATTTATAACTGTGTTTGATGAGATTTTTGTCTCTCTGTCTCTCTCTTTTTTTTTTTTAATTGTTATTTAGTAGAATCTTGGTTTCTAGTAATATATAATATTAGGAGGGTTTCTTTGTTCTGAAACCGAGTATGTTTAAGATAGTATCAACAAGGATGGTACATCAAGGGTGTACAAACCGTGATTTAATGTTCTTGAGCTGTTTAACTTTTTTCTACCTCCCCCCCCCGCCCCGTTTTTGTTTTTTTTTTTTTGTTTTTTGTTTTTTTCCCTGTAAGTATACGTTTCAATGATTTATGTGATATATCAATATAAATATAGTTGAAATGTTTATCTGGTTGGATAGGTATGCAGCAAACAGTAGATGCTTGCACTTGCTTCTGGTACATCAGCACAGAGGGATGGAGAGTCATTTGATTCCACTTGGGGAGTATTTCTTAGTGTGCTTTATTAGTTTTGTGGCCTATAGTTCCTATTTTTCTGATGGTTACAATCCCCACTTTTTTGTGTTTGGCTAGGACTGGTTGATGAAACTTTAGGCTGGTACCGTGTTCTTTGCTACACTGAAAGAATCATCAGAAAGTACAATATTATCTCTATTTCCTTTTTTATATAAAACCTGTTGTACATTTTTTGGTAGCTAGTATATAAGGGCTGGTGTATTGTGTCCCAGAGCTGTTGTGACTGGACCATGATTCAGTGATGGGATGCATATGGGATTGTTCAAAGCTGTTCCTCTAAATCATAAGTTTATTCTGCTGATAAGCATTTTAGATCCAATACAACATTTGAGCCTGGGTCCTGGCCCAAAAGGATTTCTTGTCCTAAATCTTTGTTCTGAAACACAGAAAAGGCTCCTCTGCTTTTAGTAAATCAATTTGAGGTTGTATTCAACACCCTGGACAGCACATGGGCTGTAATAGGCTGTTTTTTCTCTTGTGGAGGTTATGGAAAGAAGAGCCTTGGGTTCTATGTTTGTGCTTCTGATTATTCAGTGAATAAGAACTTAGCATTAGCATTAGAATTTAGCATTTTGCATTTGGTATTATCCTGCACGATCATCCCTGTATCAGGCATGGGTGATGTATTCAGCTATTTCCCACATGTGCTGTCTTTCCCCTGTCTTTCTCTCAGTTTGAAGGAGGTTAACATTACAGAATGGGGCCTAATGACAGCCAGAATACATAGGGAGAGAGTCAACGTATTAAATTACTCAATTATTTCTTGTTTATATATCAAAAAAGGACTAGCATACATGTAGGAAGAATGTTTCATTAGTGTGAACTGTCATTTTGAATTATTTAGTCAACTGTCTTTTTGTTGTTCCTTTTATGCTGCTGGTACAAAACAAAGAATTTTCTAAAAAGTGGAAAGCACTGAATTTGAAAGAAAATGAAGTGGTGGCCATTTAGTCTTTTTTTGCTAACAGCATGAGAATTCCATTTGTCAGTCTTTTATTATATTGTATGTTAACTGTACATATGTTTTTAACATCCTTCACAGGATGCATATCTAGTGTAATAATCTGTAAAATGTAGAGTTTCTATGCCTTGTTTATCTGGTTGTGAAAATGAAATTCTCCTTGTTATATGAAAAAAAAGTAAACAACAACAACAACAAATTATTTTAGCCTTTATATGTTATTTCTGATGAATATAAATTATGTAACCTGAAAGCATATTTTTACGGGCTCATTTAAATTCAAAACAAACATGCAAACAGAACAAAACAAAAACTTGCTGTGAAAGGTTAGTGTATTTACATGACTCTATGGCATATTCAGATTATGTAGAGTGATTTGTTCTGCAGCTGCCTCAAATTAAGAACAGGTGTAGAAGGCAGATTATGCAAATACTCATATTAATGTAATTGTCAAATTGGTGTGTTTATCATTGTGCCTTTAAAGAGTAGACTATATTCTTATTTTACATGTAAATTAGCTTTATTCTTAAGAGCTACTATTGGATAATGAGCTTATAAATGAGAAATTTCTAGCATATGGTGAAACATTTCTAAAATGTGACATTTTCTTGTGTAGCCATTTATTTTATATATATTGTATAAACATACTAAAATCTGCTTTGTCTCCTTTAGAAGAATATATCAATGATATAGTTTTAAAATATAGTTCATGGACTAATGAACCTATATGTCTTTCAGTTTTCACGCTGAGTTCGTGCAACCATTAGTAGGACAACTTTTGATTTCCTTCAGCCATTTACTACATGTTTACAAACCTTCATGGGCTTCATTGCTCTTTTGCTTTAAATCCAGAAGAAATACACATTAGAGGGAGAATTATGTTCATTTGAAATTGCTATTTTACTCTCTAAAACATTCTGTATTTAAACAACCACAAATAGGGTTTCAGATTTTAAGTATACATTTTTAAACATTATTTTCCTCATGTTGCTAGTATGCATAGATTTATTAATGATTAGCTGAGCTTTGTGATATTTTTAGATCACAGAGATTTGGTATCAAAGGATGTTTAAAATTTTAAAAAGGGTATGAGAACTTTTAATTTACTTTCTTAATTCTAAGAGTTATTTACTAATATGGATCTAGTTAAGAAAACTTACCCATTATAAAGTTCAAGCACTACAATTCTGAGGTTTGGTGTCTTTTCTTAATTATATCTTTTGCTTGTAACCTTGATTAATAATAATTTAAAATCTGTTAAAAGAAAGTTCTATATACTAGGTTTTTTTATATGCATATATACATATATATGTGCATATAGATGCCAATTTTATATATACCGTTGCTGAGGTAGACTGAATATTTTAACCTGAGTCTTACATACTGTGTGGGATGCTCTGCACTGGAAGGCTGAGCTGAACAGTTGGGCAAGTCTGTGCTCCTCAGGAAGCAGAGGCTAAGGGCACTGGCTGCCAACAGCGGGCTACAGGGCAAACAAGATTAGAACAAGGTCTTTCTGCTCTTTTTTTTTCATATGGTCATGGCACAGGTGAGCTGTACTACTTATTTCTAAGAACAAAAAGAAAATTCTGTTTTGCTTTTGGATATATTCCAGAAAAGAAAAGTAAAAAAAGAGCATAGTTATTGGTTTCAGGGTTCAACCCAGAGGCATCAAATTTCTTCCTATTCTTTATTCTCACAATGCAGTGTTCTCAAGCGGTAACTATATGAGAACAACCTAAAAATGTGAGCAACAGGTTTACAGGAGACATCTGTTAATTCATTCGAGTTCTTTTCTCTAAATCTTCAAGAAAGGACAGAACAGCAACAATTGTATTTTTCAGGTGTTGCTTCTTTAGGATTTTTTTTTTAAGATTGCATTGAGTTTGACTGTGCTTATCTTAACTGATAAGTGTTTTCTTTACAGCCTGTTACCTACCTATGAAATCTTTCATTCAGTTAGTAACACAGTCTTAATGCAATGAAAACTGTCTATTTAAGAAAGAAGAATCTGGCAGAAACTTTACGATGTAAGCTGAAGATGATAAATCTTTTCTTTAGGGGTAGCACAACTATATCATTTTACAGTACAACCATCAACCAGATGAAATTGCAATCTCTTTTTCTAATCAATTTGAATCATATGCATCATTTCAGTAGGAAGTTATTGTGGCATTAATTATCTTTGCATTTAGAAAATCTTTTACTTCCACTTGATTACTCGTCATTGAAGATGTTTGCATGCAGAAATGTCAGTCAAAGCTATACAATGTACGTATTTTCCAGTATCACATAATATCATCGTTGTTACACTTTCTAGGTCAGAAATAATCTAAGACACAAGATGGAGGTGGTTGCACAAAGAAAGTGCACTGTCAGTTACTGGAGAACTGAATGATTCCATCACTTTTACCACTGCTTTAAAACAGCTAGGAATCTGGCCCAGGCTATCTTGTCTTTATTAAATTTCTCACAGACCTCAATGGGAAGTCTTTTGAGGTTAAAAAAAGAAAGACAGGAAACTGCGCAAAGAACAAATGAAAAGACAAAAAAAAAAAAAAGCCCTCTGGTCATACTTATGACTTACTCCTTTTTAACACTTTTTGTACTGTGCAATTGATGCTTATTTGCAGTTCTTTCTTTTTTTTTTTTTTTTTTTTTTGTAATTATTTTAGGCTAGGTAACGACTTCTCTATTATTTTTTAAGTATATGGATTTTCTGACCACAAGCTTTGGAAAATGATTAAGGAATTTGAACAGATGAGTTTTTAATAAGACTTTTGATGACTAGAATAAAAGAATATGTTTCCTCCATTGCCTTAGTCTTCTTCCACAGGCTGTTCCAGAAGTGTATGTATTAGAGCTGTAAGCATGCCTTTACACATTAGTTTTGTTGCCCTCCCTGCAGGGAGCCAGTGTGAGGAACCTGCCTCACTTCTGCTATTATTGGAGGAGTTCGTTAAGTTATTTAAGGAGGACAGGCACACTTCTTCCATTTTTATGTCCCTGTTCCTCTCTGTAACAGCAGCTGTGAATTTGATATTAAACATACTGATTTCAAATAAAAAGATCACTTTGTTTTACTTTAAAAATATATATATTCAAAGAGAACCACCTTAGTAGTGTTAATTGTCTTTAATATACACACATTGAAGGCAGCAATTTGTGGAGTACCATCAATTTCCTGAGCCATGCAGCAAATCCTATAGTAAATAAAACTGGGTCTGAGTATGCTTGCATCTCATCTTTACCATAGCAGCCCCCTAAATCTGGACAGTTGTTATTTACATGCACAGGCCATGTTGTATGGTTTCTCTTTGATATAAACTTTGATTTGGGGAGTGGAGGAGGGTTTCCCTTTTATTACACCGTTAGAGGTTGGCATTAGCTCAAAACAGGACATCAGCTGACTTGCACAGATACTGGTAGGTGCATCAATTTTGCTGTTACCAGTTGATCTGTCTTGCTCACTCACACAAAATTAAATCGGTCACCAAGTTGGAGCCAGGAAGAATCTGATGCACAGCTTGGCCTGGTAAGGACCCTTAGGAGTCTCGTGCTTTTCTCTGCAGTAGAAAATCACTCACGTAGTCCAAAACTAATAAATAGATTCTTTGACATTGCTGAAAATACCCTACCAAAAAAAGATATAACTGTTTTGATGACTCTTGCACTCTTTTTGTAGTATATCATAGCTGTGGTCCTGAAGAAAGTCTACAGATTGTAGTAGTCTTACGAAATGTGAAAGAGACATATCGATGTATCTATAGTGTAGTTGTATTGCCTTTAATTATGGAACTAGGCCCCACAACATAGCATTAATCTAACAACCTATAGCTGTGTATTCCTAAAGTATTAACTATCTGGAAAATAAATTTTCAATGCCTTAAAAATGAATGGTAGGGACCTATAATAGATTAAAATTAAAACAAAAGATGTAGTGCAAAGTCAGGCAACTTGTTATATACTTTTTATTAATCATTCATTATTCTTCATGGAAGTCTGCTGATTATAAGATGAACAGCATTCATTCATATCCATAGATACGTATGAAGAGATTTTATTTCTTTCTGGAATGACAACTTAGGTGGCATCATTTCCCTTAGTGCTATTTTTCTTTAGTAGATCAGAGAATAAGATTGACGATTTTGGTTATGCAGGCCATGCTATTTTCATTCAATTCAAGTCTTTTCCTGTGCCTATCAAGATCTCCTCTCTGTGTCTTATTAAAGGATCAATATAGTGTCATCCTTTTATCTTCTTGGGATAGCGGTATTTGCATTGCTATTCTTTTTCAGTAAAACAGAAAGGGGGGGGGAGGGGAAAGCCAAAAGCTCAGCTAAAGCTGAGGCCACTGTCACCCCAGGCATTAGTCAGCAAAATGGCTCAGATAGCAAAGCAGTCATACATCTTCTCTTCCCTGCTCAATAGTAGGAGCTCTAAATCAAGAAATTTGAAATTATTATTAGAAATCAATGCACTATGCAACTTTGTCTGCAATTCTCTGTCTAAACTGAACTCTGTTTTGCGTTACCTTGTAAAGAATATGCTTGGTTACAGTACAAAATGTTGCAATTTTAGGAACTTCAGAGTTCTACGTAGAATCACAGATTTGTTCTTTAAAATGTGCCTTCTCTGTAGAAAGCATTTGTTGTTGCTGTTGTTCCTTTTTTTCCCATTCAAAAGTCTAATTTTAGGGCCAGATTTCCAGAAGAGTTGAGCAGCCAGGACTCCACTGACGTCAGTGTAAGCTGCAGCTGCTTTGCACCTCTACAAATGAGACTCTTAAGTGTTTGGGAAAATTCAGATCTGCAAACTAGTCTAAACAAAAGGCATTTTTATACATAGACTTCATCAGTTTTATTCTGACTTACATAATTTGTCTTTTCCTAGATGAGCAGCTAAGATTTTTTTTCCTTTTTTTCATTTATGTTGTATACTGTGAATTAACAATTTTTGAAGACTGCTGGGTATTTTGCCAAATCATTCTAAAATTGTGTGGCGTGTTTTGATTTTAACCAAAGTTACAGCTGCAGAGCTGTAAAGCAGTCAGTTTCCCTTATTATGACTAGTTCTACAACTTGTACTGTTTTAAATTGCCTGCAATTAGCATATTTCAACCTTATTTTTAGGTTTAAATTGCAGTGTGAGAGTGTACTCTCCTCTTAGCTAATTAGTGCTATCAAGGAACAGTAGGTTACCTCATTAGTACCATGTGCATTTAATTAAAGAAGAGAAAATTGGAGTTAACCTCATAGTTAATATTTTCACAGAGTGCTACAATGCCAACACCTTCAATTGGAGTCACACCCCTGTGTATCTAATTATTCACTGGTGCCAAATAAGGTTAGCATGGATACCGCCATGCTGTTGACAAAATAATTTCGATGGAAATCTGTTTTCTGGTTTGTGAGATGAAGTACCAGTTATTTTTATTTCTCTACATTGGGGTCACAGGATAGTTCCCCCCCACTCTTTTATGTTCACACCAAACCTATGAAAGGAGAAGGACTCATGAGGTACTTAATCTCAGACAAGCAATCTGTGGTCTTCATCACTGCAGGAATCATGGCAATCTGATCATAACCATTTTAGTTTTGCTACCAGTATTGCAGAAATCAGTAGTTACATTGTACCAGTTGAAAGAATTACAAACCAATAGAACTAGAGTACAGATTTCTTCCCTTGGTAAATGTGCTCGGATTTTCTTATGTCTCACTCGGCAGTAGAGTTTTCTTTTCCACCATGAGTGTAGAAAGCAGAGAATAATGTAGAATGCTACTTGGAAAACTTCTAGAGGGCTTGATCTAATGACAAGTTATCAGCTCCAATTCAGGCAGTGTACTTTGTCTCTATTTCCAGGTAGAACGGTATTCTTGGGATGTAAAACATGCAATGTTTTTGAAAGCAGAACAAAATGGAACAATACTTTTTGTCATTAATCTGTGATATTGGTGGTTGAGCATGCCTTTTCCAGTCTGTAATAATACAAGTTAAATCCCTGTATATGAATTTTGTGCTTCATTTTATGTTAGAATGGCAGCATGGTGTTCTGGATGCCCAGAACTGAATTCTATCACAGCATCCATGTAGCATTAGTTTAACAGGCTCTTTAAGATACACTTAATTTTAAACATAGGAATGTTCCCATTACTGACGTGATAGGGATTTAAATATATCCTGGAATGTTTTGTGTGATAAAGATCATCTTATTTTTCACTTAGCTTGCCTGGAGCTGAAGGGCTCAAAGTCGGATACTTTCTAAGGGGATTTATCTTCTGAATGTTGATGTCCAGAGCTGCTAATATGAAAAATAAATTTGATCAAGCCATCTATAAGCTCTGTGACTTGGTTTTCCCGTCTGTAAAGTGGAAATGCCTATCTTTCATAGGCGAGGGTGATCCGAGTACAAATGAATTTCTTTTTGCACAATACTTGAGTACTTCAGTAGTACAATACTGCTTTGTACTAAAATGTATTGGTGCCAAATCGCATTTGTATGAAGTATATTGATTAGATTTAAGGTATGATGATAGCATTAATCCCAGACATAAGTGCATACTGGGAGAAGAACTCACTGAGAGCAGCCCTGCACTTGGGGGTTCTGGTGGACAAAAAGCTCAACATGAGCCAGCAGTGTGTGCTTGCAGCCCAGAAGACCAACTGCAGCCTGGGCTGCATCAACAGAGGCGTGACCAGCAGGGTGAGGGATATGACTGGTCCCCTCTACTCTGCCCTTGTGAGGCCCCACCTGGAGTGCTGCTTCCAGGTCTAGGGCCCCCAGCACAAGAAGGATGTGGATCTGTTAGAGTGGGTCCAGAGGAGGGCCATGAGGATGGTTAGAGGGCTGGAGCACTTCTCCTACGAAGACAGGCTGAGGGAGTTGGAGTTGTTCATACTGCAGAAGAGAAGGCTCCAGGGTGAACCCATTGCAGCCTTTCAGTACTTAAAGGGGGCTTATAAAAAAAGAAGAGCGACTTTTTACATGGGCAGGTAGTGATAGAACAATGGGGAATGGTTTCAAACTAAAAGAGGGGAGACTTAGATTATAAGTTAGGAGGAAATTCTTCTCTCAGAGGGTGGTGAGGCACTGGCACAGGTTGCCTAGAGAAGCTGTGGATGCCCCATCTCTGGAGGTTACGAAGCCCCGGGCAACCTGATCTAGTGGGTGGCATCCCTGCCCATGGAAGGGGGTTTGGAGCTAAGTGATCTTTAAGGTCCTTTCCAACCCAAGTCGTTCTGTGATTCTATGATACTGCCTGCTGAAGTATTTTGTTGTTGTTGTTCGTTTGTTTTAAATTTGTTTACAGTAATCCTCATACTAAATCAAACACTTTCTTGTCTATTCTTTTAGATTACTTCACTCGTGTTTACATTGGCACATGGGTGCTTTAAATAGCCACTTTACAAGCTTACTTATAACCAACCACTTTGACATTTAGCACTGCTGTTCAAATGAAAATAATGGCTGACCTTTTTAATTTTTTTTTCTGTTTTGTTTTACACTGAAGTGGAAAAGAGGCTCTTCAAACACTGTGCTTTTCCCATATTAGCTTTCCAAACTGCTGATGCTTCAGGATCTATTTTAAATTTAAAGGAATCAGTTGGATGGAATGGTGGGGTGGAAGTCTGGTGTCAGTCGATTTAACAGTAGGATAAAATTTCCCTGTGAAAATAACTGACCTCAGTATTCACTAAACTATTACATGTGTTTTGTATATAGCTGCTATTAAAATGTGGAATTATAAATAGAACCACTTACCCCTTTTTTGTTGGTGGTGGTGGTGTTTTTTTTTGTTTTAAGTAGAAATGTTGTTATAATGATAGCCTCTTTAACTATAAAGGTGTGTTTGAAAAGAAATTAGGCAACTTTCATTGTTTTCTAAGTTAGCACCTGTAAGAGAGACTTCAGATTACAAAAATAATTGTAAAAATAAAAGAAGAATGAGCTTTTTGGTCCTCCACATTTGCTTGAAGTAAACTATGTGAAAACATGCAGTCTCTGCAAGCCTGTGGCCTGACTTGAGTCTCTTTCTTTATGTAAAGGAACAGAGGCACTGGTTTTGTTTGTGCTGCAGAGAAAACTGCAGCTCAGATTACTGCCCTCTGTGGTATCATCGTCTCTGAAAGATCTCACCCAGCTCTATCAAGAACAACCAGGTAATAAAGGCACACGGTGAAGAGGCAATGATTTGGTTTGGGTTTGGTTTTAGTACTTTCAATCTCAGCAAGTCTAGTGGCTGGTAAACATGCACACAAATATGTAGACCACAAATCAAACTAACAAATATATCATTTTATACACATTTCCAAAGCCTGGGTCTGCATAAAAGAAAAATCTTAATCAGAAATTTCAGATGGATAGCTTTTCAAAGAATCCAGATCATTTATTGTAGCATCTTTGACAGACTGTTACTGCTGTTTGGTGTTCCCTGTCTGTGTAGACTGACTTAGTTCCCTGACTTAGTTCCCTTAGTAGAGACTTTTTAGACTTTTGAGACTTAGTAGATTTTTTATGGGTTTATCATCGTTAATAAGTGAAAGAGACACTACTTCAAGCAAATTTTCTGTATGTAACACAATTTCATGTTAATTACAATTAATTGCTATATTTTAAAAGTATTGCCTATCCTTGCAATCCTTTTTATCTTTTCAGTGCTCCCTTATGAACAGAGTAGTAAGACCACACTTTTTTTTTTTTATTTTTAATTTTGATTCTTATTACTCTCATTATTCAAATTCATTTTTTAGGCATGTGGTATTCCAAGTAAAGTATTAAGTATTTTATTCGTTGTACTAGACCTAGTCATTTTGACATAGTTGTAATTGACAGAATACAAAGTAAACAGCATGTTTTTTTTATTATTTTTTTTTTCCAGGAAAAATAACCAATAAGCCTGAGGAAAAATATTTATTTATAATTCACTCAATATTCTCCATTGGTGTATTGAGTGATGTGAAAGTGGCATTAAAAGATAAAAATAACACAAGCTTTATGTATGTATAAAATATAATATACTCTGTCAACTTGTATGACGTACATATGATGTAACCATAAAAATCATTTCTTTGGTGTATTTTGTTCTACCTACAGATCTGTAGATGCCTCTTCCTCTTGAATTTTCTTTGCTGTATTAAGTTTCTTAAAAGGAAATATGTACATATATTTTAAATCACTCTCCACTTCTACAAAATTTAATTTACAATTGCATAAAGGAAATTACAGTAGTGTAGGCAGCCAAGCATTTCAGCAGATTCCTAGAAATGTATAAAGGAAAGAATGATTATCACTCCTGAATTGTGGATTAAGAGGATCACACCACATGGAGTACTGTCTAGAAGTAGCAATTTAATAGAAAATATGGATGTTCATATGAAGAATGTCTCCGAGGTTAAAGATAGCATTTAAGATTTTTTTTTCTTACTATTTGGTACAAGATTTTTGGTTTTGCTTGTTTGTTTTTGTTAATTTTATTTGAAAGGGGTCTTCTATTATAAAAGAGAAATTCTAGTTGTGCATTGCAGAAAATATTTTGGAAATGTATACTAGCTTCCTTCAATGTGTACAAATCATAAATAAGCTGTAATTCATAAAATGCCATTTCATATGTGTAAAGGTAAAGCTTTAAAAATAATGAAGTAGTTGAGTTTTCTGAAGTTCTAAAATACATTCTTCATACACAATCTCTTGTGCCATTTCTTCCCTTTAGAATAGCACTGCTGTTTAAGAATTGTAGAGAAGAAAGTGACTTCTTTGAAGTCTACATCTAAAAGTTGCAATATAACATGAAGAGAGACACCTTTCAACAACATGCAGTGTGTGTGTTCTTGTCTTGTAAATTTAGGTAATACTTTTGCAGAAGACCCTCAAGCAAACCTTTTACCAAATAAAATCAGCACAGATTTTCTATAATTCTGCCATTTTAAACACAGGGAAGACCTGGTTCAATATTTCAAATGTTGCCTCTCTGTTAGCTCTGTTATGAAAGTGAATATAGAATATCACACTTTGTGCACAATATTTTTTAGTATTTTATTTTGTACAGTACATTATTTGAAAATAGTTGCCCTGAACGGCCAGCTCCAGCACAGCACAGACTGCAGTAGTGACAGATTCAAAGTAGTGCTTTTCCAGGGGCTTTCTCCTTCCCACTGAAAATAAACTAAATTGTCACTTGATAGCAAAGTAATTTCTTTTCTTTCAAAATGCACTTTATTGTCAGCAACATAACTTATACCAAGCAAGCAGTGAGTTTCATAGTTTATAACATCTGATGATAATGGCTTTATCTGATAGAAAAAAATAGTTTTGGTCTGTCATGTATACAGCTATGTCAAGCTAATTATTAGAATCTTAGCTAAAAATATCTTTCACTAAATCACAGTTAGTCCTTTTCCTTTCTTTCTTTCTTTCTTTCTTTCTTTCTAGTTATTTCCTTCCTTCTTCCAAATTGTGATATATGGCTGCATATCTTGTCCATGAGTCCTTTTTCTCGTTACTGTCTTGGGAAGCTAATGAATGAATAGAATGTGATTAAGGATGAGCATTTGATACATTATTGATACAGGAAATATCTGTAGACTACGTGCTGCCTATTCTCATATAAATTAACCTTCTTCCTTTGCCTGACATTATCAACTATAAAGAGGAATCTGTAGGTACTTTCATAAGCATTTATGAAATAGTCTGTGATTTTGCAGGATATAATAAGGCACTTACATTTTAAACTAAAACCATAACATAAGTTTTATCTATGCAGCTAAAACTGCAGCTTTAGCAGTACTTTGGCAGTTCCCTAAGGTTTTGCTTACACCATGGCAGCATTAGGTTTTCCCCAGCAGCAACCTCCCTGGAAGCAGGCAGGCCACCCCTGGTGTGAGCAGGGGGGCAGAGATGTGGTGGCTGCTTACCCTTGGCTGGCTTCTGCTGTCCGTCAGGGGTTTGAGCTCTTGCTGTCATGCTGGACTAGGTACAAACTTAGCAAGTGAGCTCCACACCTTCATGTTACCAGTCTCAGAACATCAGTTCATAAAAGGAAAGCACTGTCCAACATAAAGTGAAAACAGCACATGGAAGGTGGTTGTTTTAAGATAGTCATAAGTCTAGCCTTCCTAAAAAAAAAAAAAAAAAAAAAAAAAGTAATTTGTAATATAATGCAGATTTTCATGAACAGATGTCTGAACAGTCATGGACAGAAGCAGAAAAGTCTACTTTTTTATAGCTTTTCTGGATGAAATTCAACAATTTGTTTTGCTTTGTTTAAGACAAATTGGTTGCTTATTTGTAGTTTAAACCAATAAAACAATAATTTATACCCTTTGCTTAGTTAATGTTCAGTTTTGTGGTTATTTAAAAGCATAAAGTTGAACAGGGTGATAGCTAATACGATACACAAAGGAGAATGTGTAAAGTCACATGCCTTGTGTGGGGTTTAATGGGCATGTTATCAGTGTATCTCCATTTAGTACTTTGACAGTGTTCCTCATAGAGTTAAGAAAACCTCTAAGTTATTTAGGTGATGTTAGACTGTAAATGTAAGTTATTTTCTAACATCTGGTTTAAAATGGGGTATGTTTTAAATACAAAATAAAATGTGATTATTATAATAAAATATCCATTAACATCCTCAGATGACCTAAATCTGTAACTCCTTTTTGATGAATTATGCTCAGTTGCACCAACCACAGATCTTATTTTTTAATTTCAAAACATAATGCTAAATTTGTAAAATTAAATAAAACCAGGAATAATTGGAGAAAAGTTTATCACAATTTTGACTGATCTTGTTTTATCTCTATGCCACCAAACTTTTGTATCTCAGCAGAGATATCCTTTTAACTTGTACCTCTGCTGAAAGGAGAGAGAGGATGTTACATTTCCCTAATGTTTTCTTGTAATGCAATTCTTTTCTAATAGGTTTTGGACATCATAGCTTTGTTGTAAACTATCAGTATCTAAAGAATCAAAATTTCAAACAAACAAACAAAAAAAATAAATAATTCATTATTTTACCTAGTTATTATACAAATGATATATTCTTTAACATTGTCTGCACCTATTTTAATTGCAGAAAAACGTATTGTCTTTTATGTTCAGGCAGAATGCAAAGTAAGGTTTTAGCATTGATCCTCTTTTTCTGTCACTGGGCTTTTGCTCATTCTTGGAAAGCTTTAGAGACATTTGAGTTTTTATTTACAGTTTACTCTAAAATTAGCTCTGCTTTTCCATACAGATGTCTTACATTAACTCTTTGATTTATGCTTAACACTCTTCATTAACTTTACCACGTGCTTAATTAAGTCTTGACTTATTATTTGGTTGTCTTTTTAGTGGAATTTGAGACACATTTCTACAATAACTATCTGATTCTTAATTGTCTGAGTACAATATGACAGTCACAAACAAAAAATACAATGACAAAAATCTAACAACATACAAGAGACTTACTGCATACCATGCTCCCACATTTTATTTTAGCTGCATTAGCATTGCTTTGGTGTAGTGTTAGTAAATATCAAACAAGCAAAGTGGGTGATTTCTAGAGCAGTTGCATATATCATCAGATGTCACTGGAAAAAAATAGATACGCACTGCCCTAGAATCTCCCCAAAAAGTGTAATTCATTTCCCAATCTTGACAGTTTCTGTATTTCTTGACCACTAAACAGGATGCTAATAATCTGTTTGATAGGTATTTAAGCATCTGTTTACACAAAAGTGTGCATTGTTAGCTTGCATCAAACAACTTGCCACTTCCATAATCACACCAGTTTATATGCCATACATCAGTGTCTGTTCTGGGGATATTCAAATGTCATTTTTTTGCAGAAAGTATTGGTTCTTCTGTAATTGCAGAACAGAACTTTAGCTTCAAGGATCACTGGCTACTTCTGTTGTCTGCTGAGAAACTAACACTTCATACTGAACAATCTGCAAGAACAAAACTCATATTTTTTTCAGATATATGATCTGAAATTTTACAGATTATTATTTTTTCCTTTGAATGCTTAGACATCCAATAGGAATAATTTTTCCTACCTGATGTCCTTTCTTCATCACTGTCACCTGTATCACTCTGCTGGGTCTGGCTGGGATAGAGTTAACTTTCCGTGCAGCAGCCCATACAGTGCTGTGCTCTGCATCTGTAGCTAGAACAGTATTGGTATCATACCAATGTTTTGGCTATTGCTGACCAGTGTTGGCACAGCATCCAGTCTCCCTCCAAACCCCCCAGAGCCAGTAGGCTTGAGGTGGGCAAGAGTTGGGAAGGGGACATCACCAGGGCTACTGACCTAAACCAACCAAAGGAATATTCCATGCCACATGGTGTCACACTCAGCAATAAAAGGTGGGAAAGGGGAAGGACGGGGGGGGCTTTCATTATGTCTGTCCTCCCAAACAACCACTCCATGTATGGAGGCCCTGCTTCTCAGGATGTGGCTGAATGGGAATTAGAGAATAATTGTTTTGCTTTGTTTTGTTTTGTTTTCCTCTTTGCTTCCATGTGGCCTTTGCTTGTTTTTCCCCTCTCTTCCTTTTCCTTTTAATTCAATTATCCTTATCTCAACCTGTTATCTCTTTCCTTTGCAGCGTACTTTTTTCTCATCCTCTTCTTCTTCTGAGGGGGAGTGAAAGAGCAGTTGTGGTGGAGTTTAGCTGCCCAGCAGGGCAAAATCACTATAATCACTGTGTTGGTCATCTCTTAAGCTTGGAGCATAAACACCCTGAATGTTGAATCTGGGTATCATTCTTAGTCATCACATCCATACTAAGGTACAGCTTTTTGAGCTGTGTGCAGAACTGAAACTCTCGTGCAAGTTCTCCACATTTCAGTTACTACAGCTGGCCTCTTTTCTGCACATGACAAATGTCATCCTGTCTCATTGCTGCCACTGTTCTGCACAGATTATATTCCCTAACATCTCTCTCTGTGCCTTTCCCCAGTTCCTCTTCAAAGCATCCAATACAGGCAGTTTGTTTTCAGTTTTATAATCCTTCACAGACTGACTTCATGATACCTATTATTCCTCATAAAGTAGGAAAAAAAAAAAAAACACATTAATTTCCTACTTTTAGATTTTCAGATAAGCCCTATTGTACTTTCGCCTGTGCTGTCTGTAATGATTGCAAGGTACCTCATTATCCTCTTCCAAGTCAGTCATTCAGACTTTTCCAGTTTATGTACAGAAAGCTTAGCCACATATATTGCCTGCTATCATGACAGGTATTTCCTATCAGTCTGTCACTGTCATCACTTACCTTACACAGGACAATCATTTTACTCTGTGTTTATGTAGTGCCTACAATTTGTTCCTGGTCAGCTACATGGGAGCCTTTGCACAGCTGTACTACTGCCTATGCTGCTACCGCTGATACTGCTTCAGAATCTTTCATCAGCCTGTGTGACTTACCATGTGCATTCAAATGCTGCATTCTAACAGGATAAAATAAGGCCTTATAATTATTTTTTTCTGCATTAGTGACTCAGCTGGAAGTTTTTGGTGCTCTGACCTTTCTGTGAGACAAATTGTGGTCACCTTCTCTGGCCTCAAATTTTACTGAATTTTCAGAACACGCACATCTCTATCACTGCATCTATTAAGAGAATTCCAGTATTTTCAATCTACAAGAAATATTCGTGTTTCCAAAATAAATTTACTTTTAAAGTAATACCAAGGGATATGATTCAGAAGGACATTCAAAAAGCCTTTGACACAGTCTCTTACAAGATATTAAGAAAACTGAATAGTTCTGGGTGAAAGTTAAAGTTCCATCACAAGTTGGAAATGCGCTAAGAGACAGAAGATAGAGTAGGAATAAATTGTCAATTTTCAGAATGGCAAAAGGTTAACATTTCTGTCTACCGCTGACCTGTACATTAAATAGCATTGTTTAATATATTTATTAATGATCTGGAAAAACGGCTGAAGTGTATGGTATATGTCAGAATTTGAAGTTGACCTGAAAAATTATTTAGCCTTATCAAGATTTGAGGTGACTTTGTGGCCCCCAGAGGAAAGTAGAATGATCAGTAGTGAATGCCATGGTGGTACAAGAAAGCCAGTATTGATTAATATGATACATATCGAAAAAGTAATTTAACTGCTTACGTTGATCATTTAACAGTTTGCACTGATTGTTAAAAATTAAGTACAGTCACAGGTTGTGAGAGGAAATGTTGTATATTCTTATGAACAGACACTAAAATCCTTCCTCACTCTACAGTAAAATTGAAACAAGGAAACATAATCCTAGATTTATGAAAATTGAGAAGTGTGGTGACAAAAATATTATAATACCATTTTTAGTAAGAAGTATGATCTCATGAAATTATGCTGAATTTGGGATGTTTCATTTTCATTCAGCAGCCTGAAGGTTTTTTTTTTTTTTTTTTAATCTCTCTCCACAAATACTTCCATTATATGCTCTTACTGTTTCAGACCATGTCATTGTGTCTGTGTATAACTCCTAGAAAAGCTGTACTTTGAAAACCACAGGAGAATGTGGTTTCATTCTCATTCATATATATATCCGTGAGTCTGCTTTGTCCAATTGTTTTTCTATATAAAGTATGTTCTATTTACAAATGTTACTTAAGTTGTTTCTAATAAATATTCGCTGAAGTTCTAAATATTGCTAATAATAATTTCTTAGTTGAGAAAAAAAGTTTTCTTGTAATAATGCCTGTGAAATTTCTTTACTCTCTAAATCTTGAGCAGATAGAATAAGCTTGTTATTTGAAGCACTCATAGAGCTTTGGTTTGTACAGACCATGATAGCAAGTTACTTACCCACATCAGTTACCTAAACTATACTAAAATTGTCTTTCTAGAGATAAATGAGTTATCTTTTTAATATATGAATATATATGTGGACATTCTTGTGAAGTATCTGTAGAGACTTTTTCATGTTTTGATTACTTGCATAGTGCTTTGTTCTGCTTTAGACTTGATCTCTCAGTCCTTTCCTTTTTATGAGGGTTATGATTCTAGCCTTTATTAGGAATAAAACATACCACAGCATCTTAATTATTCCAGTATTTCTGGAGCACTGCCTTACTTGCCATCTCTGTATTGCTGACTCTTACAGTTTATGAGCTGAGTCTCTTCTTGGATCAGGTACTTTGGTGTCTGCACAATTCCTGCCAAAAAGGTGATCCTGATTAAGCTGCCTAAATGGACACTTTCTTCTGAATTCTGAAACATAGGAAAGCATGAGACTTCTGGTCATACTACTTTCTTCCCATTCTGTCTTTCTAGGCTCATATTATATGGCTACGAATAATACTTGTTGATCATCCTATTAACAATGCAATCATATCACAGACTCTCCAAATGATCCCTTCCCTTCCCTTCCCTTCCCTTCCCTTCCCTTCCCTTCCCTTCCCTTCCCTTCCCTTCCCTTCCCTTCCCTTCCCTTCCCTTCCCTTCCCTTCCCTTCCCTTCCCTTCCCTTCCCTTCCCTTCCCTTCCCTTCTCTTCCCTTCCCTTCCCTTCCCTTCCCTTCCCTTCCCTTCCCTTCCCTTCCCTTCCCTTCCCTTCCCTTCCCTTCCCTTCCCTATGTGTACATCTCATCAGACTAATTGCAGATAGGCTAGGTCAGGACCCCAAAAAATGATTGCGAAGATCTGTTGGATACGGTCCACACCAACTCTGTAATGGTCAGATCAAGAGGGACATTAAGTATAAAGATTAAAAGTCTAGTCTCCAAATCCTTCATCACTGTCCTGTTTTTTAAAAAAAGGCACAACATTGCTTTCCAATTTCCATGAATAACCTTTTGTTTTCATGACAATATAACATTTTTCATAAGACCTTGACATGAAGTCTTACTGATATATTTAACTGGCTCCTTTCCTTGGCCTGCCTTTCATTTTAGGATGTCTCACATTTTAAATCTGAAAGACTTCCTTCTGCAAAGAAAATGTATTTAGCTACACAAATCTCTTAAGTCAGCTAAATAGTTGACTTTTCCTTGAGAGCACACTTTAAAGGTGTCCTATAGATCTTTGGACCATTCAACATCCCATGCTCTAGAAGGTGTGACTAGTTATACATTTCTTAACAGAGCTTGCTATGAAATCTGTGGGTGAGAAACTCACAAACTACCAGCAGAACAAAGAATTTAGCAGAAGATGCAAATGCAAACACATGCATACACACAAGGGCAGGATGTCTGGAAATGCAATCCAAAATGTAGAATATTTCCAGCATAATAGAATTCATTGTTTCCTTTCCACTTATTACTTACTGTTCAAGAAGAGTCCTGTTGTACTTAGTGAAAGAAGTTTCTTTTCTAAGGATGAATGCGAAGAGTGCCAGTACCATTCCATGAACCTGAACTACACCAAACTACAAGCTGAGCACTCCGTGGTGTCTCCACTTGTAGTGAGTGGTGCACATTTTCAGTTGGACTTTCTTGTCACCTCATAAACTGTAATGTGAAACCATGAAACGACAGGGGATGATTCATGTTTAGAGTAGTGGGCCTTTTCTTAATGTGTGTGCCTAGCATAAACTGCCAAGTACGTCAGGAAAAAAAAAAAAAAAGACAAAAAACATTTTTTTTAAAGTTCATAATTAATTGCAAAGAAGATTAAGAGAAAGTGGGAAAGCAAAATTTAAACAAGATGTTAATTTTTGAAATAAGATACACTCTCAGCAGATTTCAGGTATTTCTAAAGCCTGTTTAGCTGAATATTTATACATTCAAGAATAACTTCAGTTTATAGCCCTTTAGGATTTAAAATATTCAACTTGTCTAGAGTGTTTCATTGACAATTTCTCTATGAATTGGTAGCTTGCTTGTTTCTGTTGAATCATTCTGCCACACCACACAGATAAACTAACAGGGCTTCATTGGCAACTACGGAAATGTATGTAGAAAATTACAAGTTATCAATAATCATTTCCTGAATTTTTAATTGTACAATAGCTGTAGGTGCTGGTAAGGCCACTTGACAGTTCCTGTATTAAGCAATGCCTGCAATATATGTTTTTGAAATATTTGTCATGTAACCCTTGGGGGGGGAGGGGGAATGACATATTATAAAGAGAGATTATTTATTGTTAATTTTATTTATGATATTCATCTTTTTATCATCTTTTCCCCACCTCACTTTACTGTAGGACATTCTGATCTTTTTCTTCCTGTGTACTGCTTTTGCTCTCTGTTTTTTTGCCTTTTTTCTTTTTTTAACTTCTGGTGGATTGAGTTGAAACTTACCTGTGTTTACAAAGAGGGTTAAACAGTATCCAACAGTGTCAGTAAAACAAGGAGTGATGCCATTGCTGGAAGGATGAGGAATGTCCTGCACAGCATTTTTCACACTTCGGAGAGGAATCCTCTTGTCCTTTGCTTTAACTAAGTCACTCTTATCCAAGAGCTGATCATTTTACCAGAATGATCACATCTTTAGGAAACAAGACGTACACACAAGAATTGATGAAGTTTGACTTTAAAGCCTCTTGTACTTTACCAATTTGCTAGGTTCCTTTATATTTGGAAAAGCTGAAGAAACAAATGATTTCTGCAGGACCTTGCATGTGAGGGCTTTTAAGGAAAAATAAGTGATTAGCCACAAGTTCTCTAGATGATTTGCTGGGCAGGCACTTGGACAGGCAGCTTGGAGGCACTTAAGGCGTCGTTTATTCTAGCTATGACGTGCAGACAGCAGGAACCCCATGTGGCTGAATACGGTTTTCTCTGTTGGTTCAACAGACTGCAGTGACTGCGTCTGCATCAGGGACCCTACTTCAGTGCTTTCACCAAAGCTTTTAGGGGTTTTTTTTAGTCTGTTTGTAAAATCAAGTTGCATATAAAACAGTAAACAACCATACATTAGTGTAGGGGAAATACAAAAGTGGTTTTGGAGTGTTTCTGAACCAGGCTTTGCAATATTGATTGTATAAATGTAAGATTTTTTTTTTTTTTAAGTGAATATGCCATAAAAAGTGCAATATTGGAAACAGTTACCGTAGGTTCCATAAGGAGGCTGGAATGTGTAAGGGAGGCCTCTGTGATTAAATGTTTGGAAAAGAAATAATTTTCTACTTTTAGAGTGCCAGTGCCTTTTTTTCTACTTCCCTATGGAAATACATAATGTGCAGCTGAAAGTGTTTTGTAGCACCACAGACCAGAAGGTAAGAGTCTTCCTCAGGTAGGTTCCATCGACATGAGTTCAGCTGCACTTCCCTGTAAAAGCAATCTCATGTAAGCTATGTAAAGTCCAGAAGAATACAAGAGCAGGTGATACTGAGCCAGCTCCTGCTACTCTGTCTGAGCAAGTGCCCCCTCCCACTATGGTATGAAGGGTGGGTAGGGTGAGATGACAAGGCAGGACAAAAACTTGAGATCCTTTCCTTTTACATTCTCCAAGCAGTGTGAAGCTCAAGACCACTTTGTGTTCAAAAGCTTGAAATAGATTTTTTCATCCATAAATTTGTCTAGTTTACTTTTAAAACCATGTTTTTTGTTTATTTATTTTTCTTGTCCATTCCGTCAAAATTAGTACTTTATTTCTTTCTTGAATGTACTTAGGTCTTGTTTCCAGGCATTCAATCTTGTTAAACTTCAAAGAAAACTAAGAGAGAGAACAATGTCAGCATTCCTATCACAGGATCAGACTTCTCAGATCCAGCTCTTTGACTGTGCTTCAGAAGCCGGAGATCAACTTCTTCAGCAACTGAAACCTGGAAGATTTAAAATAGATTTATAACAATATTTAGTTACAGTGAAATCATTAAAGTTCTATATGGTAATTACGAGTGATTTCACGTACCAGCAAGTCTCTGCACAACATCTGGTAGGAAGTGACTGTTGTATCTCTCTGTAGTCATGCCTCCCCCGCCTCCTTCAGTCTATTGCCCTTTTTTTTTTTTTTTCTAGTCAGTCATCTGATTATTTTGGAAGTGAGGACGGTTCTTTATTTTCATGATCTTGTCAGCCACTTAGTCTGACTTTTACAGATGGTACATATATAAATTTCCCCTTCGAGCAGGCAGATTTGTTTCTGTAGATGACTAGGAGGTATGCTGATGGCAGCTGTCTGTGTTTTTTATACACATGAAAAAAAGTAAATACCTTTTCTTTCATAAACATTTTGCTTTATGGTAGTGAATTATAAAAAAAAAAAAAGGATATGTAAGGCTTATATAGATCAGTATCTGTATACTGAGTGTCACTGATTAAATGTGCAATATTTGAAAGGTAGGACTGTTTCTCCCTATTTTGTCAAAGTTGATTTTTCTGATGAGCAAAGAACTCTCATACAGACTTCAACAGTTTGCTTCCTCAGAAAATTTGTTTGTAAAAGTAATAACTCAGATTTATTCAGTGCATTTTAATTCTTGATAAGGAACAGTTGTTAAAGCTATTCAGTGCTGTATAGCTGATATAGAACTGTCTGTGATTTTATTCTGGAAAGCTTTTGAAAACTGGTTTCTGGCTGCCTTGGAAGCTTAGTAAGAAGAGTTTATCTTGGACATTGCTTGCAAGTATCCAAACAATGAAATCACCTGGTTTGTTTTGAGTAAAAAGACAAGGAAATAAGAGCCTTCATATAAGGATTAATTTTAGTACCATTTACTTTTCTGTGCACACTGTATGTTTAGATGCCATTTATAAATATCTTATTATCATTTGTTAAATTTTATGACAATTTATACGAAGTCTGATGACTGTAATTCATGCATTAAACATGCACACGTATTTTAACAATATTTGCATCTTATAATATGCTTTGAAACGACTTGTCATAGAATCATCGGTTAAACATTTATTTTGCAAATGCATTTTGTAATATGCTATGGTAATAAACTATAAAAAAGTTGTCCCACCTTGTAATATTTTCAGATGGATGAATAATGCATAGCAAATTCTACCTTCATTTAAAATATGACCTCTATTCTGATGAAATCTGATACATTGTCTGGATTTATGGTGATCAGTGAGTTGCATGATGTGCTTTCAATCTGCTTGTTGATTAATTTCCATAGTTGATAAATTTGAATTAATCTGTAAATATTTACGAAATAACACTTTTTTAAAAATTGTATCTTACTTTATTTTTATCCAAGTAATTCATTTAAACCACCATACCAACCCCCATCATGCTGTGAGCTAATTTTCATTCAAATCATTTCTGAAAATTCAATTCAATTCTGAAATTGATTATCAAAATGGTGATTGTTACCTTGCTGGCTGGCTAAGTTCGTCATATGTTTCTCTAAAGATGCCAGTGCTACTGTCACATCTAATCTTATTATCTGTGTAAATCTGAGGGTATATAATATTTGAAAAGTTTGTTCTGAGCTACTACACAATAAAAAGCATGAAGTTACTATTTACGATTTTTAGCTTTGGCTACATCTGCTTATATATATATGTATATATTTTCTTTTGGAGCTATATTCAAAACAAAAATATGCTTACATAGCTACGGCCATTAGAGTCAGTCTATTGAGTATGTGACTTCCTGAAGCATCCTGTTGATCTTTTCAATATATTTTTTAATATGCATATTAGTACCTACAATTCTGTGGCTGATTCCTCTGTGTTTATTTGTGTGTGTACGTGTGCACATGTGTGTAGATTGTAACATTTTCATTCATTTTGTCCCGCAGGGAAAGTTTCTCTTTAAAACTAAAGGGAAAGAAGGGAGTTAGAGGGTTGGTTGGTTTGTCCAGGTAGGACATATAGTATTTGGCTGGGTTGTGTATATGTCCTGTGATACAATGAAATGATTGAGGCTTTCAGCAGTGTTCTTCATTCATAACTGAATGAAAACTAAAATGAATGCTGTTACTTCTCCTTTTCATCTGGAGTAACTTTTTGTGCATTGCATCTATCTGATACAGGCTGAATTTACAATGTCAATATAGATTATTTTGTTTTTACATCTATTTAACATAGATACAGATGACTGCTTGGAGTGCATACTAATGGGAAGTCAAAATTAGTTAATTGGTGTGTTGGAAGGGGAATTTATTTCACAAGACAGTAGATGGTTAAACCTTGTCTCAGCCATTCACCTTAACAGTTCAGGCTTGAGAGACTTGTCACCATTCATAGTCAAGACATTTCTAGTCAACACATTGTTGTCAATGAATAGTCAACACACTTTTAAGAGACAGTTTATCTCATCTGAGTTGGACATCTAATTAGGATTGAATAAATTGTGCCACAGAAATGCCTATTTTTTCTCCTTTAATTATACAGGTAACCTCAAATAACTAACTCAGATGTAGGTGCCTATAGCATAGGTTTTCTGCATTTGGTATAGTGATTCCCTTCCATTTTCACTTTTTTTCCCCTTTCTTTCTAAATAAATTGCTGCTTACAAAATGAGCTGGGCTCATTGTCAATAGAGCTTTACCTCTTTACACACCAAGCATATTAGACTACATTCTACATAGTCGAACAAACTCTGTTTAGATTGAATAAATTCTGTATGACCATTCATGAAGAGAATAATTAATTCAATTTCAGTTTGTTATTTTTTTCGTTAGTGTTTCTCATTAGGTGAAGGAGAGCAACTAGTTCCAGTTGGGTTACATTGTTCTAGTGATATGGCATCAATCCTGTAGCATCAAAACTAAGAAACAGTCATTCTACATGAGCTTACAAGCATTCATGAAACTTCAGACTAGCTGTCAGATCTAAGTACTGAAATTGGTTTGGTAAAGGTGAATGATTTAGCGTTCTATTTCAAAGAATTTAGCCACTACTTTTCCCATTTTGTTAAAATAGCCTCATAATTTGAACATTTGCTGTCTTTTTCTATATAAAAATAAATAAAATGCAGCAGTCTGGGCTTTTGGTAGGAAAATTTAACTTTTTTTTTTTTCCCCCACAGTGGCCATTTTTGTTAGAATCGTGTTGTCTTCTTTACTGATCTTTCAGATGATACTTTTGACTGCAGTGTTTGGCAGAATCCTTGGTAGGGTTCTGATGGCTTCTAAGGTTAATTTTATAAAAATGTCTATAGCATTTAACAGTTGCAATGGATTTCTTAATTTTCCACAGTTTCTTTGAATATAACAAAATGATACATTATCCTAATAGTTTCTTAGTTCTAATCTATTATATTCTCATCTAACATAAATCACATTCTAGTTGCACAAGAAATTAAGTAAACATCTATATGATGTGATGGGAATTCCTTTTTTAAAGTTTTCTCAGAAAGCACAGAGATTCTACCCTTCACTCTACTTTTGGCAACTTGTATCTCCCTGATGTATGTGCTTTTGCTGTTATTTGTCTGCTTCAGAATTTTTGTAGTTCAGATTTCATTGCATTCCTTGTACTCTTGGAATTACTTTTCTTTGTTTCAGATATAGAAATGCCTACAAGACACAGTCAAAAAAATCTGTGTTTGCATGTTGCATGCGTCTGTTTATACATCCATATATACAGAGTCTCTCTCTTCACAAGGAGTCACATAGAGAGGGCAAGGGGCAACAGATACAGTTGCACTGGGAGACATTTTGTCTTGATTTGAAAAAGAAATTTTTTACCATGAGAACAATCATTCCTGTGAACAACCTCCCCAGAGGTGTGGTAGAATCCCCATCACTGGAAGTTTTTCAAGATATGATTAAACAGGGTGCTAGATAATCTCATCTAGACTCATTTTTCGCATGAAAGGTTGGACTTGAAGATCTTCTGAGGTTCCTTCCAACCTGGGTTGTTGTATGATTCTGTGATTCTAAGTGTATATTTACATTAGTAGATACCATATGCAATACAAGCACAGGTAATAAACTTTTCTCAACTGAACTTTACTAGTCTGTTTCTTTCTGTTGTTCCACATCTCTGTTGTTAACACTTATTTTCCATGGGAATTCCTTGCTGTTTTCTCTTACTTTTTTTTAGCTTTTGCATGTCAGTTCTTTTCCCAAAAGCACGATGACTTGTGAACCGGAAGGGGGATTATTAAATCCAAAATCAGTGATAAATTCAACATAATTTCACTTACTGAAGCCAACAGTAGGATCTTTATATCATATGTTAAGAGAAGATTCCAGCTGCCTAGTAGATCACACACTTGATTTAAGCCCTGGGAGGTTAAGATGCAATAGATTTTCATTCTACAGTACTCAGATGCATACAGAAAAATCATTTTAAAGTTATTCTGATATTTCTAAGATGTAAAGTTATTAGACTCCCCAGATTAAATTTTAATTAAAAAATAATAATAACTTATAGGAAGGAAAAAAACTCTGTGATGGATTTGAACACATTTTAAAGATTTTTAAACTAGCTTTCCTTTTATATAATATGCTACATATAATTATATACATTTGCTACATACATGATGATGTGATGTTGTATAAAGGTTTTATTCTAGTTTTGTTTGGGAGAATCTGCATAAGTCACGTATGGTTTCACCGTCTGTGAATAATGTGGCAACTCCAAACTTGTGCCAATGAAACCATCATACTATCATATCATGTACTGTATATAACATACATACGCACTTATAATGAGGTAGATGATAATACTGAAAATTTCTTCCCTCCAGGCTTGAAAAATGACCAAAAAATAGAGGTCACTTTTCATGCCTTGGGAAAAATAGATCAAGAAATTAAAACTCCAATCAATACCTATAATTATAAAATGTGTTTTAATGTACTGCAGCTTCAGTTACCCTCAGCTGAAGCTTCTCTATTTTAGCTTACAGGGTCTTGTGACCTCAGCCCATAGCAGAGTTTCAACAGTAATAGCGACAGCCATCTTGGATAAATGTAAGTGAATTTTTTCCTCATTTCTACAGTTTCTGTCCCTCACATTCAGTTTTGGAGTTTTGTTTTTCACTCCGGGTGTAGGCCTCATTCCTGGCAACACTTCTATTTTGAGCCAAGTAGTATGACTGACAGAAAGTAGCAATGAAACAACCAAGTGGTTACTTCATGCTTTTTAAATGTCACAGGATCAGACTAATTTTGTGCATTGAAAATGCCAGTGTGATGGCTATGCAAACTTTATTTTAGCTGCAGCTAGCTTGATGGTAGTTTTTATTATCAAACATGATTAATCTGCAAAGAAAGTACAAAAAAGTCTTTGATCATATAATTTTGTTTTAGCTAACACTAAGGGTGAAATATAGGAGAATTCAGATTTTTTTTTATTTTTTTCAATAAAAAGTCAGCTTTTCTTCAGTCAGCTTTGCCATTTCAGTTCAGTTGTAGTAATCCATTTCCTAAACTTAGCTGCACATTCACTAACTATTATATAAGTCTGGTGTAGGAGCTGGAAAAATATACATGTCATACGTACTGTCTAGGTAACAACTTCAAAACTGTGAGTTAAAAAAGGATGGACATCTGTCCGGCATGAATTTCTGAGGAATACCAAATACAGCACATGCTGTTGAAGTCAATGTTTATTCAACAGTTGTCATGTTGTTGTAGTAGTGGCAGCTCTATGATTCTAATCCAAACAGAAGAAAACAGAAATATAGTTATCTATTTAGAAAAACCTGTCCTGTGTGCTGATGGTCTTAAGAAACTAGTATTTAGTGGTAACCTACAAATGGTACCTGAATGTAGGTCTTGTTCAGCATTCAGTCCTGAATTGGCCTTTGACTGAATTCACTGTTTGTGAATAATGTGACATCCCTGATCCGTTAAACCACCACACCACCCCTTCATCTTCAGTAACTGTGTATATAACATGCAGACATCCTTTAAAGTCCAAGTTTTTATTTTCATATATAGGCCATGGTTGCATGGTAGCACTGTAGCTACAATTGTACCTTTTTATGGTCTCAGGTGGCTAAATACATGGTTGTTCAAATGCAGCCTGTTCTCTTCATGTGATTTCATAGGATGTATCTGTAATGAACGATAAGAAAAGAAAGGCAACACATATGCAGTAGCTAAAACTAGAAGGGAAGCTGCCTCCATCCGTCTTACAAATATGTCATTCAGAGGTTGATAAGGTGCCATCTTAGTGTTTTACCTGCAGATCTGTAGTCAGCTTCAAAATCATTAGAACTCAAGTCTTTTTGCAACTATGCATTTGTATTATCCCCATAATGGATGTGACACCAAATCATCTACAGCAGGACCCAGAAGGTCTGAAGGTAGAAGACAGTGTATTGAAACCAGCTTGTGATTATCTCAAATTTCTGTATGTCTCAAGCTTCAGTATGTCACATAGGTGGGAGGGTGGGCCACACACAGAAATCTGGTTGTAAAATAAATTGGATGCTGGAAAACTATTCTTTTTGCATTTCTGACTATATGACAATGAATCTATGACTGAAAAAAACATGTAAGAAATGTTAGGCTTGGCTACCAGTTACTAAGAAACAGCAAGAATATACTGAGTCCTGAAGAGTAATTCCTAAAATTTCTCTGAGGAAACAGATTCAGTTGAAAACCTATGCAAACCGCGAGGACCAATGTCCTCAATGATAAAATAGTATTATAATAATTACCATAAATCTTCATTTAATTTCAAGAGAAGAGGTTTTCTTACAATCATCATTGCATGGCTTGAGCTAATGAAAGATCTTTGAAACCACAGGCAACAGGAAAAATGCAGATTTTAAATGTGTGTGAGGATATAGTAAAAGATCAATTTGTGAGAGATTTCATGAAATCAGCACTACGATGGTAGCAGTTTCAAAAATGGTTATACCTATATGCTTATCAAACACCAGTTATGTTGGTGGAGCCATGTATGCCAGCATAAATGCATTACCACTACAAGCTCAATCCTGTATTTTGTTATCTTTTTGACACTCTAGTTTATGTGACATCTCCGTCCCATTAAGTGATATGATCCTTCTGTACAAGAATAATCCCCTGCTTTGATGACTGTCTCAGTCTTGTAACAACATCCAGATTATTGAATTAATAGAATGATAATGTGATTCTATATGTCTTGTTAAAACAATATTCCTTTGATAATGGACAGTTAAAATGTGTTTTATTTCCTGTTTTTATTATTTATGTAGCTCTTCCAGTTGATTATGAACTGTGCAGAAAGTCCAAAACTTTTGTTTTTTTTTTGGCTATATCATGTAGCACATTTAACATTTTTGTCTCTCTCTATATATAAATATATAAAAATATGCATATATAAATATATATATGTGTCTGAGTGTAACATTGGGGCTTATATCTCATTATTCGACATTTCAGTGTGTTAAAGACCGAAATACAGCAGAAAGCAATGTGTAAATATATATCATAGGAAGTGTGGTAGATCATGTTCAGGTTGTACAATATGAAAAGCTTGCTATAAAATGTTTTAAGATGTTCAAAAGCCAGATGCTCAGAAATCCATCCTGCTAATCCATTTCATCAAATAGATATAACATTACTTACATTATACGTAATACAAACTTATAGAAATTTTCGCATGATCATGGTTCGAATCGTCCGGCAAGAAAGAGGCATTTGTGCTTGATATTAAAAACTATAAACTAGGATTTTGTAGAGATGATGAAGTAACAAAAGTACTGATGGTGTTGCAGGTATAAATATATATGGTTCTTTGAAATTGCCTTTGCATCCTCCATGTATAAATGGAAGAGAAATGTTAGACACTTAATAAGGAACTAAAGTCCATCCTTGCAGTATACATTATTGCAAATGTAAATTTTGTTAAGCCTGAAATCTACTCCTTTTTATTGTTCCATACAGTGAAATCTAGCTGGTTGGTGTAAGATGAGGGTTGTCTGTGCACCCAGAGCTCCCTCTGAGTTCATTTCCAAAAAGAGATTGTAATCATTCATTTTGCTGTGCCTTCCCATCTTAAGTTGGAAGATGTCGTTTGATTTCATTCAAAATTGATCCATTTCAGAAAGTTCTTAAGGACATGTTAACAAGAGTACAGCTTTAGACACTTTAATGAATCTGTCATTCAGAAACTCCAATGATGACTGGGTCATAGCTGCCGAATAAAAACAGACAGATGGGTAGATGTATATATGCACCTTTTTAAATAGCTCCCAAATCTTTGTTTCTTCCCAAAGAAAACATAGGTTGTCAACTAAACCTATTCAGCAACTCTATAAACAAGAGGATTCCAACAGAATGTCCCCTCCTTCTTTGGATAAATTTTGCTTTAATTTCCTTGTGCTTGTTACCATCGTTTAACATATGTATAGTGTTTATAGGGTGCATAGAGAAAATAAAGATATCCTTTGTCAACAAGTTAGGTAATGATCCTCAACTGCCATGTTTAATCAGTGAATTGATCATTCATTTCTCTCATTTTCTTCCCTTTAAATATTTTTTTTCCCCTAGCCTTTGTGACTTGTAACTGCAACTGAATGCCCGTAATTTAGAAAACTTTTCAAATGAAATAGGCTTGATTTTCTTTACCAGTTCTGTAAAATGACATTTTGGCCTCTGTAGGGTTTGCCACAGTTGAGAATAGGAACTATCCATCCAGAAAGACTCCAAAATGTAGCCAAAAAATTGAAATATTTCAGCAACATCAATACAATTGATATGACATTGAATACTAGAATTTAATTAAATATTACATTTACAGCCTTTTTTATTATTAATTCTCAGTACTAAAACACCTTGGAATTTGTTCCATGAATTTTGTATCAAAAAAGATTTTGTGGAAGATGTTTTTTCAAAACAATATTTTTAATATCAGTCTGTTGAAAGTGCATAATATCAATATCAGTTTCACCTCAAAACAAAACTTTCATTTTGAAATTTCCTTCCTAATGTTTTTATAAATTTGAGTTATAAAAATTTGATTTTAAAGGAAAGAAAAATCTGAATTGCATTTAAACCATATTTTTAACCCTTCAGGATTGCTGAATCAAAGTTCCTTTTCATGCTGTTGATTATTGCTCATTTTTTATAGTTTATAAGTGGATTTTTCCATTTCCATTCCATTTACCCATTGCAGTGTATTTTTCTGCATATTTGGGCAAGAAGGAATCAGTTCTGTAGCACCTGAAAACCTTAGCTGTATTTTTTTGTTTTGTTTTATGAAACACTGCAGTTCAGAAATTGCTTGTGCTTCCAGGTGGAAAATAATTTTTCAATTATTAATTTCAATTTAAAAATCTCAGTGTCTTCTCCCAGTTTTGAAGAGTTATGAAAGCTCTGGTAAAACTTAGATGGTGACACATGACTTTCTGCTTCAAATGAATGTTGTAAACTCAACAAATATATGTATATTACATATATGTGAACTGTTATACTGTTTTTAATAAACAAGATAATAATGTAGGTCATAGAGTAAATTGATACTTTCAGACTTTCTTCTTCCAGACCTTCTTTTGCTGGGTTGATTTTTTGAGGACCAATTGCTGTTACTGTCACACTTGGTAGCAAAGCTGATACTGATTTCAGCTCAGTACTGGTTTCAGAGTTGGATCAGATCTTTCAGTAAAAATACATATATACAATTATGTTTGTAAGTTAGTTATAGTCAAGCATAAAAACAGATGACAAAGCTTTAATGTAGCCAGAATTCAATAGCAGACTAGTATTGAAAATCGTTTGTCTTTACTGTTCCATTTTGTATATTCATTTTGTATATTTTGTATATTCATTTTGTCAGTAAATGGCACTATTTCTGTCATCATTAATTCTATCTTTGCAAAATACATATGGATTTTCATACAAGTACATGTCTACAAATAATAATTGGCTTTAAATAATATGCTTTAATTGAAGCAAAGGAAATGAGATGTTAAATAACTTTTGGAATGTAAGTAAAGTGTTGGAATAGGTTGCTGGGAGTGTTGTGGGATCTCCCTTGGTTGAAGGACAAACATCAGTCATAAATGAAACAATTTATTCTACTTTTGAAGAGAGGGTGGTCTGGCTTACTTGCCAAGGTGTTGTGTGTCTTTTTATTTTGCAATTAATGTAATAATGTTTTAAGAAGAAGTATTACTTTAACTCATTTCTTTTAATGAAATGAAATTCAAATTAGATGGCTAATCAGTGGTTACAGTAATTATGTCTATATGCATAGTGAACTTTTTTTGTTGTTGTTGTTTACGAGTAATTCAAACAATATGACAAAGAAGCTACATCTATTATTCTTAAAATAAATATCTAAATTTTATTCAGAAGTATTGTTTGACTCAAATCTTCCAAACGTTTCTGGGCTTATTTCAAACTTTCACTATTATGGTAGTAATACTGAATTTTCATTAAGACCCAAACTTTGCAATTGATTTTCCATCTAGAGAGCCAAATAAAAACAAATTCTTATGAATCTGTAATTTTCAGTGGAAAAGTATGCAGAGAGCTTTTGAAAGTACTGCTTTATTAAATTCTAATCACTTCTAAGACTAGGAACTTTTCAACAACAGTTGGAAAAATTAAAGATTTAGAAACCTGTTACTTCCAAAACTAACAGGGAGTAAGTAGATCCCTTCCCTTTATTACTCTTGTGGAGTTGGTTGCGCTCTGAGATGTAGGGGACTAGGGAGGTCACATTCCTCTTTTGTCAGCTTTGGAGCAGAGAGAAGAGCCAGCAGTCATTCTGCTTTGGTAAAAGCAGTAGCCCTTTGCACTTGCTAGCCCAGCCCTTTGCACTTGCTAGCCCAGTGAGTAGATTGTCATTAGTTACCCAAAGTGAGAGAGTTAAGAGAGCAGACTGAATTTCTGTAGCCCATTAACTAACCCTTCAGACCAGACAGACACTTGAATTGTCCTTGTCCATGTTCTTCTCCTCAGTTATGAGCAGAAGGGAAAAAGGTACCCAACCCTGGCCATCATAGTCTTTAAATGAATGGCATTAACAAACATTTTTGTGTCTATTTGAAGGAGTCCAAATTTTCAGTTTAAGTGCCAAAATAGGCTATTAATATATATATGTATATGTATATGTATATGTATATGTATATATATATGTATATATATATATATTTTCCTACCTGCTTGTCAGGATTTTTTTTTTTTGGTAGCAATAGAGATTTTTCATTGTGTACACTATTTTAAACTCAGGGTGTTGTTCTGTATGGGACTTCTGCTGCTTCTATTTCTGACTGAAAGGACTTGTAGGTCCAAAACATTTTTTGTTTCTTGGTAGGACAGTTAAAACTATTCATTTCCATATAGATGTTGTATCATTATAACTTTATAAGTATGCCTACTTTCTGGTAGCCCTGGGAGTGCTATATATTTTTTTCCTGACAATTAGCCTATAATATATAATAATAATCTATAATATATAGTAAATCATAGTTCTCATCTTCTTGTGAGAAGAAAAATAATACTTTTATTTTATAAATGTCGTGACATCCTTAAGAAAAATGCATTATTGAAGTAATATTCACAAGATTTTAAGTTAAAGAATATACAAAACGTAATAATCAAACTGTTATATAGTACAAGACTGAAGAAAACATGTTCCTAGGTGCAACATAATTTTTGTGATTCATCTTGAGAATGAGTTAGCTAAAATGAAGGTGCTCTACCAGCGTTATTTAAAGTTCCATGCTTAAAATGACTAATTTTATAGCATGTATTTTCTGTTTGTGTGCCTGTCAGTTTTAAACAGCTTTTTATATGCAAATGCATGATGACAGTTCTATATTCTGTGTCATTTATTCACTAGAGTTTTTCATGCTATTGGAATAATCCCTTAACAGATATTTATAGGGTTTTACTGTTGTTTTGACAAATCAGACATTGTTATTAAAATGATAAAAGAAAGTAATTTTATTACTTTTTGCATTGGAAGTTCTTTTTTTTTTTAATATATATATACATATATATATACATATGTATATATATATATGTTTCCCAACTCTACTTTAGTAAATCTTTTACTGAAATTTTGTCTTTTCAGTTTCTCTGTGTGCGTTTGTGTGTATTGTGTGTGTGTGAAGAAAAATCTGCACTTGGAACTTGCTTCTAAAGAAGTGTATCACTAAAGATTTTCCATCTTTACTGCTTCAGTAATTTCATCATATGCATCTGCATCAAGGTGTGTGTTCCAATAAGTTAATTTGTGAATATCACATGCTCTACTAGTACTAAATTTGGCTCTCATTGGAGATAGATTGCTCTGCCGTACTTTTCAATATGAACAGACTTAGGCTTATTGTCTATAATTTTTGTAGTTTGGAAAAGCTCTTGCCTTACCCTGGATGGTAAGAGAGGATGCTCACAAAGTGAAGAGTTGGGAGGATTTTAGCTGCAGGTCTAAGCAGTGGCTGAAGAGAGCGCTCTATAATTTCTGAAGAAAACTGCAAATTTGTCTCATCTCCAGGTAACACTTCCTATTTTGATACTAACCTTAGGCATTAATTTAAGCTAAAAATGGAGATTGAGAAGACTGAGTACATATTCCCATAGTCATTGGCAGTTGACATAGAAAGACAGTGAAAGGACAAAGACATTCACCTGTGTCTAATGAAGGAGGTGACATTTCAGTAAATGGAAGGTGTTTTAATATGTTCTGTGAGCTGGCAGTCTCCCAAGACTGCTCATGGAAGTGTATTTGGGGAAAGAAGCAGTGTGTAGAAGAAACAGTTTCTTTGCATTGCAGTGTGCAAGTTGGAGCAGGGACTGGTCCCAGGCCTAATGGGAATGACTATGCTGGTGGAAATATCCAGCTGCTGGAGCCTTGGACTTCTTCTAGATCTGTTCTTGGCAGGTTTTGTGAAACTATATTTATTCCAGATTATTTTCAAGATTTCCTTATTCTTTTAGGATGTCTCTATGTTAATAGAATTGCTGGTGTGGAACTTGCATTGTTGGAGAGCAACATGGTACATGGGATAAGGAATGGAAAAGCTAGTTTTACTGTTTTTCTGACACTCTCACCCAGGAGCCCTGTGGCCTTGCAAATGGACTGCTAAACAGTCCAGATTCATCCTGCCTAGCCTTAGGCATTCAACTTTAGATATACCTGTTTGAAGCAGAGTCTAACCTGTGTCGTAGTAGAAAAGAGAGAGACACGGACAATTCTGGTTTTACATGGACTGGATTAGTCCCAGTCTTTGCATATTGCCTTCTATTTCCTCTAGGAAGTGCCCAGGGCAAGTAGACATGGGCACTTCCCTTTAATATGCTTAAAGTTATGTGGTACAAACCTGGCCTAAGACTCACTGGTTCATAAGATACTATGAAATTATTAGAATTAATATTCTAACGAGGTCCTTGTGAGGCTCAGATACCTAATAGATTGCTCCATGATGTGATGCTTTGTATATTTATCTGAAACATAGGAGGTGGGAGTTAGTATGGGACAAAGAGAGAGAGTTTTTGCTGTGACAAACTCTCATGTTCTAGTTTATGTTTCCTATTGGATCTCATTTTCTTTTTTCAGTTCTTCTTTTGTTCTTCATATGCAGTTTTCTCTATTAACTGACACTTATGACATTTCCTTATTAAAGTTAACCAAAAGATCAAGTTACTGTTCTGTTATTCTATATTGTTTACTTAAGAAATAGGTTGAAAAAGTACTCAAGCTAATACCTGTGTCATCTCTTACCAAACTGCCACATGATGCTATAAAAGATCAGAGGCAGAAAATTCAGCCTGTACACCAGGACATGTCTGTCTACAGTTCTCAAACATTGCATTCGTCATACAGATAAGGTACTTGTGTGAACAACGGATAGCAAAATGAAATTAGGCATGCAAAAATATCTGCTCTGTATGCAAGCTTGGTTATATTTTATATAGAACAGGGATTCCACACATTTATACAACACATCATGAGAAGGTGAAATACTGCAGTGGGCTCTAGTTGGCTAGAGCATTCAAATGAAGGAAAAGTTAGGTGTACATGCAGTTGTAAATGCCTATTCAAAACAGGTATTTTTGCAAGAGGTGAATGCGAAAGTGGGTAGGAGATGATTGTATCCATCCAAATACTTGATATGTGTACAGATATCAGATGTGAGGTTCTGGCAGATTTTGAGAGTTGTAATACCAGGGCTGCTTCAGGATGCCTTTATACCTTCCTGGACCTGGTTAGAGTAGTCCACTTGAGACCTTGTAAAGAGCCTTGTGAGGTACTGCCTTCCTCAACTGGAGTCAAGTAAAAAGTATGTTATGTTTTTGAGAAGAAAGTTAGCTCAGAAGAAATAGCCTTGCAACTGTCCTTTGTCAATGTGTTACCACTGAAAATGACTGCTGTGGTGCTAATTTTATTTAGCATTTGGCATTTGTGTTTGGGGTTCTTTCTAATGAGGGCTGTTTTATTTATTTATTTATTTATTTTGGAAACAATTTGTAGCCTTAACATTATTAAAATCATTAGCAGAATCAGTGCAGTTCTGTGGCTGCTGTTCAGCAAATAAAAAATAAAGATGATCTTAGTCCTCTATTCAATGGTCACTGCAGATCATATTCATATGGGAATATGCTTTCTATGGTTTCATACTTTTTTCCAAATCTTTTGAGATCATTTTTGTTAAAGGCATCCACACAACTTAAAAACAAACAAACAAACATCCTACACCAAATGTTGTGCATTGGGTCATTTATTTTCCTTTTAAAAAACCCTCTATATGTTTTCTTATTGGGTTGTTTTTGTACAAGTGAAATGTGAAGCCCTTTTACTAATTCACTAGAGATCCGTTAATCCATTTTCCTCATATCCAAGAAACCCCACCTTTCCATCATACATGCCAAAGACACATAAACAATAAAAGTGCATTATTGTTAACTCTATAGGACTGTTTTTCAAATTTTAAGTAATTAAGCAGTCCTCTGAAATTGGTATAGAAACTTTTAGATTTACATGAACAGGCATACCTACATTACCTGGCTAGACAGCTGCTTTGTTGCCCTCGTTCTGGCCTCCCTTGACCATGTTGTTCGGTGTTTTCTTGCTTTATTTTAATCCATGGCCAAAGCTGAGCAGGGGTGCTTAAGGGTCAGAAATTAGCTGATGACTGCATCATCTCCTTATTCTCTTTACAGCCAGCTTTCCCACACTGGGTCTCACACAAGATTAATTTTCTAGCAGTGACGAACAGGACTAGAAAGCAGCTTGTTTCATTCTGCTCTTTGATCACCAAGAAGCAAATGGTTGGCTGCAGATCTGTATTTCCTGCTTAGTTATATGGCCCGCTTTTATCACAAACTGTTCAGAAGAGCCTGAAAGATGGAGTGGTGGATAGGTAAGGGACTAGCTTCAACCACCAGATAAGATGAGAGGTGGATTATCCTGAACTAATCACAACACTCCTCCCTGTTTCCCTGAAAGCCTGAGAAGTATCCACACATCAGCTGCTCCATGGACCAAATGGTAGTCTTCATTGCTTACCTTTGACTGGGATCCATTCATTTTGTCCAGAACTAGGAGCAGGTAACAAAAGTTCATACCCAGGCATTCATGATACGTAAAGCCCTACATGCTGTAGAATATTTGTCAGCATTGGCAGGGTCAAGAGGGAACTTTCCTATTAAAGGCTTCTTTGGCTGAGGCCAAAACATGTTTCTTTTCTCTTCATGCTAATAACATCCATAAGATATGTTTCTGATATGCTTGGACACTATTTTCAATCTGTTGCAGCTGGTGAAATTTGATTTGGGCATGGGGAGAAGGAGTATTTCAACCAGTTTGGGTAAATTTTATTGGAAATTTAGAATATCAAATTAAATCACTTTAAAATAGAATACACTATTTTTTTAAGCCAATAGAAACCTCAGTCAGCAGTTCATGTGAAATTTTCTAAGGCTGTCTTGTGTGCATTGATAATAGAAAGATAGCAACAGTAAAATAATACCATAATTTAGCACAATATACCGATTTTTCTCAAGCAGTCCTATAGATAAATAAAACATTTTAACTGTGGTATGTATTTACATATATACTAAGAATAGTCTTAGGTAATACAACTCTTGTTTAAAAGCCTACAGGGTATCTCATACTTCCACTTTGATAATAATTTTGCTGGTTCTGAATGGCTGTGCATGTACAGTCCTCTGCTTCTTCACTTCTGTGGGGTTCAGCAGTACGCAAATGTTTTGTTCCGTGTCAGAAAGTAAATTAAATATTCTCATCCACTAATGTTGTATGCCTAAATTTGGAAGTTCTTTGCATGAGTCATGGGGAGTCAGGTCTCATACAAAACAATTCACAATTCAGAACAGAGCTTAATTTATTCCATCTGAGTTGCCATCTAAAGTAGCTTCTCTCTTAACTACATAAATACTACATAGATACTCCTCCTAATTTGAACTGTTAAAAGTTACAAGGTGCTATGTACCTGGCTGCAGGCAGTCAGCATACTTGCTAGCATCTTCTTTTATCAGGGAAACAGTGCAGCTGGATCCAGGTTTCCATTAAGCAAATAGTGCAGTACTTTCAGAAAAATAGTTTAGTCTGTAAGCCACACAGTCCTTGAGCTTTCTGTAGCTCTTGGAGTTCATTATGGTGGTAATTTTTTATGAGGACTACAGCTCATTAGAAACTGGACTGAAACTAGGAATTATTATTGGCCATCAAATAGTTTCAGCTGGCAATAATTCCTGGATGTCATTGATCTGGGGCAAATTTGTATCAATGACCTAGAGCTTCATATCCCATTACTCACATCTTGAATCTTTAAAGCTTTAGATAATGTTTGCTCTTGAAACACTTTCAAAATGGGAAACTATGAATTTCTGTTTCATTTCTTGTTCCTGGAGTATTTGAAATTCATATATCAATGAAGAGCCTGAGCATACATTGCTGTGTAAGTAAATTAGACGTAACCTTTTATATATATGACTTTTGTATGGACGGGGTTGTCAGAGGGGAAAAGACACAGTATCTTAAACACAACTGGCATGTTTTCAGCTATGAAATGCAACACAGCAGGGTGGTAGTAGTCTCTGAGCTTTTTGCTTACCCAGTTCACAGGTTTCTGCATTTCAAACTTGCATCATTTGTGTATCTGTTCATTACTGCTCTCTCATGGAAAAGGTGGGATACCTTGGGCAAGTTGAGCTCTTTCCAAGGAATCTAACTGCATGTGAGACTTGAAAGTGCAATTTGTTGTAAAGCACTGGGTAAGAATACAGAATTTGAAATCCATTACTCTGCACTGATGAGGTTTATCCTGAAGAACCTTTATATACGCTGACCATGGCTTGAAAAATGATATCACAAAATCAGAATGTTTTTTCATTTGGTTATAGTATTACATCCAGTGTAGCAGGAAATGGTTTTGCATGACAGTACACATGTAAATGTCAATGCATATGTCATTTACAGTGTATCTGGGTGTTATGTGAGATTCAGAATGATCACACTGGAGCAAACTGTCTCTGTTACACTAAGTAAAATGCGCTTAGTAAAAATTGCTAGCAATTTTTTTCTAGACATATAATGACATGGTAAGAATACAAAACAAAACTACCAGAAACAAACCATTTCTCAAGCAGTAATATCTACAGGACAAGTGATCTAAATTGCTGGAACAGGGAGAGTTCATCACTGCACTGCAAAAGAACTTGAAATATAACCTAAAGGCGAGTGAAATACTGATTCCAAGCTTTGAAATAACAGCAACAAATTTACCTACAGACAGAAGATGCATGGAAGCAATAAACGAATTATACAAGTCTTACACATGCAATCTGATTATTCTGACCAAAGTGTTAATTGGATCCTAACTGCCAGATCTGATATCTGTAGTCTTGTAGTGGGAACCTTTCAAAGTGATGAACTGTAATTCACTGAGCTGCTTGAAGCACTTGTAATTTACTGCATGTCATGCTATGAAGAGCCTGACCTAATGGACTTTACATTACCTGTAATGCTGGAAACCTTTCAATGAAACTAGTTGGTAAAAAGTAATAGTGGAAGTCTATTCACAAAGAGGGTACAAAACTACATTTTAAACACTGTTTTATATCCATATAAAAAGTTGGTCATTAAACAAAAGATGAGCAACTCAGGTCAAATATTTAAACCGGAATATTTCTCAGTGGTGAGGTGTCTGGTAAATTTTAAATTAAGTAGAAATGATTAATATGAGAAGAGAACCTGAGATAGTTCTAAATGGTGTGGAATATGTTGTGCTTCAGATGGTCATGCATGAAATTCCCTTTCCTGAATATAATATGTTTAAA
>NC_049169.1:28029735-28047235 GCF_009769625.2 Cygnus olor | reverse complement strand
TTTACATGTTCTTCTGAGGCTGTCAGAGCCATGGCATTTCATAGGGTTGTTGTATGTGATCATCTTCATGATAGACTTCGGAGTTTGAGTTCTTTGAGGACATCTAGTGACAAATGGGTTGCAGTTACAAACCACATATTACACTTTGTCTCTTCATTTTTTGTGTGAGATGTCTGTTTGAGAAATTTCCGGGGGATTGTGGCCCACTGAAATAAACCAATACTGCACCTGATCAAATCTTTTCACTGGGTCCCTCTACTGCCCTCTGCCTGAACTGACTTTGGATGCATTGAGAGATTCCTATGAGAAGGAATCAGAATTTTCCTCTTTGCTACAATTTTATGAAATCAGAACAGAAAACTTGAAAAATACAGACAGTAAAACAAAAATTATTAATGCATGTAATTGGCCATAGCATAGCACCTTTCTGATATTCTTCAGACCTAGGTACCACCGTAATATTGTGCCAGTAAGAAATAAAATGCAGTTTGGTATATCCCTGAAGGCTGTGAAATGTACTAATTTATATTACCTAGTTACAATTAGAGAAATATATTTGTGTAATAAGTTTTGCTAATTTGAGATTCAAGCAGTTTTCAAAATGCTTTGCCCTTTATCTGTGAGGAAGAAAATATGTATCAGGTATGATATATATACATGGATCCTCACATATAATTCTGTTAAGGGCCGTGTTATCTATATAAATATTTATTTTTACTAATGGTCATGACTGTCTGTTTTTTTCATGCTTTTGTCCATCATCCTTAAATATAGGTGAATTAAGTTCTCTGCTCCAGTTTATGCAGTTGAAAGTGACTGTTGAAATATATACGGTGGAAAAAAAAAGGAATAGAAAAGCTTTTAAAGTGTGCCACAAATCAGGTGTGTCTCCAGATACGAGAGCAAGTACACAGCCAGGGAGGTTCAGAACAAAACCCAGCAGAAATGGGACTTGTGAAGGGAAATCTGTATTTCAGACTAAGGAACGGAGCATGGCATGTGTTGTACTGGCAGCAGTCTTTAGCACTGAATGGAAATAAGTCAGTGCCACTTCCAGAGAGAAGTTGATTTTCACTCTGTTTGGATCACAATTTTTACTTGTGTGTTTGAAAATATTTCAACCAGGGAGGATAAAGAGCGAATGTAGAGGGAGGAGGAGAAGTAGAGTAACAAGTGTGCAACACCTTCACCATTTGCTATATTTTATATAGCAGGCATGTGAGTGTTAGGAAAAATCTTTCAGGGTTTAAAGGTTAAAGGTAATGGTTTAATTGGGAAGGCACTTATCTTCCTCTCTGCATTCTCATTTCTGTGTCACACATGGGTGTTGAATAGCATGACTGAGGCAAACTGTTGCTAGAAGGCAAGTTCAGATCTTGTGTAAACAGAGGAAAATCGTACTGACTTCGGAGGGAGATGAGCACTGGTTGCAGTCAGTGAATTTTCCTGTTTGCTCATGCATCGCAAAGTGTAAAAACTTGTTTGTCCTGCCCTTAGGATTTGGTAGGCTTAGAATAAGATATTATTGCGTAGAGATGTGGTGTTTCCAATACTACAGAACTTCTGGGAGTCACTGAGGGTAACAACCAACATTAACCATCTGAACATTAGGTGCCTTCTCAAAGTGAGTCTAGACTCAATGGAGAAAGACAGGAACACTCAGAGAGTGATGAATCCCATGCTGAAATAGTCAAAACTAAATCAGATAAACTTCCCTCAGGATTTCCTTATTCTATTGGCTATAGAAAATTCCAGTGATAGCTGAGATTAAATGTCTAACTGCTGGATGGTTAAAGTTAAGAGAGATGAATCCTCCCCAAAGTGTTTGATTGTGAGTGGGAGTCTGTTTTTTCTCTTGCACTTGTGTTTTAGAGTAAGGACTTCAGATTTTTTTTTTCTTAAAATTAATTTATTATTTGCAAAAGATTAGCAGACTTTTCATTAATGGTATTTTTACTTTCAGACTCTCAATTAGTCAATATTTTAAGAGCTACATTTATGCTCTTAAATATCAATTTATGTGGTGAATTGTGTGAAACATAGCATTCTGTGTAACAGTAGATGAAGTAGTTTCTTCTAATTGTAAATTTCAGAAGACTTGTATTTCTTTTTCTCGGAGTGTTACATTGATGCCGAGTCTTTTGGGATAGATTCAAGTAATAAAAATATTAGAAAAGTATTTCCTGTTAAGAATTGTTTGTGATTTACTTTATTAAAAATAACATTATTTTTGCTGATTTACAGAAGTCTGCTATGTCCCACAAAAATATCACAAAACAGGATTTATATGCTGGCTTTCTAAAATATACAGAAAAAAAAAACAAACAACAACAACAATTGCATTTAGCTAGACAAGTGGTTGCTTTTTCAAGGGTGAAAAGCTTGTCCTGCTGGCAGCTGTCTGACTGTGTACGGGTTAGTTTGAGCAGTGGTTTCACACAGTGCATCTGCTGCAGCAGCTTGGCACGTACCTCAGGCTCTTTTACAGGTCTTTCCTCTCTTATTCACACACACATGCTTGCTGTGTCTTTGCCACTTGCGCCTATATTCCTAAGAGACTGTGTCTAGGTGGGTGTTTATGCATGTGTGCACACTTCGTCTGTGTGTGTGACAAACAGAAAATAAAGCCAAGTTTAAAACAACACCTACCCAAAAATACATTTATAAAGTTTCATGGACAAAGTAATAATCTTATGAGAAGTTTGCCAGACTTTCACTGAAAATACGTCTACCTTTACGAAGACTGTGTAACTGACATGGTGTCCTTTGCTCTGTACTCCACTAAGTCCGCAGTATTATTTTTCCAATATAAATCAGACTTCCTTAATAGACGATCTGAGCAAGAAGGGTTTTCTTACGCTGAAATGATGTATAGCACAAATATTTTTCTAAGCTAAGTGTCTTTATTGTGTTTTACTGCTTTAAGATACTTATTTTCCTGTCTGTTTTAATCATATCTTTTGAAACAGTCTCAATAGATTTTTCCATTCGTAACATTATGACACTTGATAAGATGATTGATTATGAAGTGCTGAGAGCCCTGCCATGTGATCATTTATTTTTAAATACACATTTGTACTAGCCAATGCTTAAATTTCATGCAGGAATACATAACAGATGCAAAACATAAAGCTTGAGTCTGATCGAATCTGATGCCTCTGGAAATAGAGTGCCACAGTACTGTGGTCTTAAAATAACAGATTCTGACTGAAACTGGAACTTCACAGTGATAAATATTATGTAAAAAATTATGGTCCATCTTTGGTACAAAATAAAAAAGACATACAACTGTGGTGCAGGCAAACTAAAACATGTTTGATGATATCTTTCTTTCTCTGTGCAGGTGCCTGTGTCAGTGGCCATGATGACTCCCCAGGTGATCACCCCTCAGCAAATGCAGCAGATTCTCCAGCAGCAAGTGTTGTCTCCCCAGCAGCTTCAAGCACTTCTCCAGCAGCAGCAAGCAGTTATGTTGCAGCAGGTAATGTGGGTTACCTGCTTTGGACTGCTAGCACAGGGCGTTCTCACAACTGTTAGCCAGATTTTATGGGTCTTAGTTGGTAATATTTCATCGCTTATTATACCAAAAAGAATGAAATAAATGTGAAACTTCTCAGTCTTTAAATTTCTTGTTTTAATTGCAGAAGTGTGAAATTGCAATTTTGAAACATTTAATATTATATTAAAAACAGCAGCAGCAGCAGCAGTGGCAGATGCATTACAAATACTGAACAAATTGATATTTAAATCTTCAAGTGCTTAGGCACATTTTAATTGTAGACTTGCCAAAGGAAGTGCAAATAGAGTTGTAGATAATTGTTGCTTTAAAATTCATAAAACTGTAGTGCTCCCTTTAGTCACATAAATGGTATGCGGTTATGAAATTTGAACTTAGCAGCTTGTTTCATCATAGGAAAAGTTTGTTTTTTGTTTTTTTTTTTAGTTTGTTTTTTACCTCCAAAATGTGTCCCAGATAAGGATAAAATGAAGGAGGAGGTTGCTGTTTTCTTAGCACAAAATCTGGCACCTAAGTGAACACTCCATGGACTTGTTGTTCTTACAGTAAAGGTAGTGTCAGAGATCAGTACCTCAGCATAAGGGTAGATTTTTGGATGCTTACTTGTCATACAGAAAATGACACATCTGATAGTCATAGCTCAGCAATTGTATGTTTAAACACTTTAATTTCTAGTATCATGATCATACCAGGCAATTCACCTTCAGTTGTGAATCTGGCATCCCACTAAACAGATTGACAGATTAATTACCTTTTTTTCCCTAAGAAACAGACAGTTTAGTTTGGCCTTAGTGACTTGTTGGTTTCTTGCAAGTGGATGAGTACAGCTTCTGGTTTGTTATATAGGACATGTGAGGAACTTAGGCATAGTTATTTGAGGAGTTAATTTGGCTCTTGCATTCCCTTTAGAATACAGATTTTCTATGCCCTTCTGTTTAGGATATTTTGGAATCTGCATTGGAAAATTTCAGAACCGCCTTGGAAAAAAATGTATGTAGATCTGCCTCTTCAAATCACATTTTTTGTTATGAGGTGATTCTTAATGGCTACGCCACCATATGCCAATCTAGAAGAGTTTAGGAGATTTATAATACTTGAAACTTTTGCCTTTATTTATTAAAGTCAAAATGGTTTATTCAGCAACAACTACAAGAGTTTTACAAGAAACAGCAAGAGCAGTTACATCTTCAGCTTTTGCAGCAGCAGCAACAGCAGCAGCAACAGCAACAACAACAGCAGCAACAGCAGCAACAACAGCAGCAGCAGCAACAGCAACAGCAGCAGCAGCAGCAGCAGCAACAGCAGCAGCAGCAGCACCCAGGAAAGCAAGCAAAAGAGGTAGGAGCCAAGAGCCTTGCTGATTCATACCGGTACGAGCCATCAGAAGCTTGGAAAAGACAAGGCTAGTTTAGGTCTTTTCCTGTAGCAAGAATTCAGCCATCAAAGATTTGTTCTTGTGTTTTTACAGGGCTTAATAGCAGTGCCAGTATAATTCTCCTGCTCCCCTCTCTGAGACATAGGATTTGAGCAGTCCAGTGCTGCTGTCGTCTAATGTCCGCTAATGAATCCGAATGTGCAAAGCACAAGTGGCGTGGTGGACACTCTACTGATTATCTTGTATTCACAGGCAGCCCGTGCTGAGGAAGGAGCCTTACTTTTCTCAGTGGCACAGCTCAGAGAGCATGCAAATTTAGTCCATGGCTGAAAAAAAGCGATTGAGCACAGATTTCAAAGTCACAGGCCCCTGATTAATGAACTGCTACTGTAGGTTCGGAGTGGCGAGTAGAAAGTTACAGTTTGATGTGCTCATAAATCAACCTGACAAGCTGGTTTCTCAGGCCTAGCTTGCACTTGTCAGCAAACTGCATCAAATATAAACATAATACAAACAAAACATGTTGAAGTAGTTAAATTGATCAGCAGGTATCCTAGACGTTGTCTTCAAGCTGCCCATTATGCAAACGTCGAGGAAGCAGTCGTGACCTCCTGAGGCTTTGTTTCTGTTTGGATTTGTGAATAGAATTTCAGACAGCCATCAACTACGGAATAGAAATTGCTCCTGTATTTCTCCGGAGGCTCTGGGCAATCCACATGACTTGCTCCATTATGCAGTCTGTTTTCCAGTGAGCGCATCAGAAGTTTCTCTTTTCCCCAAACTAGAAAAGAAAGGTCTTCCACAGCAGCTTGTCTTCCTCTGAAGTGTGACTGCCTGCTTATACCCTCCTGAGTCTTCGCAGACTCCAGTTTGTCTCGAAATGCCTCACAAAATTGGAACTTATACTTCTACTCATAATAGGGCACTTCTTTGCCTTGAATGTAGTGCTCGTTTTAATATATTCCGACCAGAGAAGAGAGAGAGCTAACAGGCCAGTGAAATGAAGGCTACATCCCAGTTTACTAATAGATCACTGGAGACCACATTCATGGGCCACTGCGGACCAAACTTAGTCAATTGGAAAAACAAGAGTGCCTTCGAATCACAGACGGCTGTGAAGAGTTACAATTTTAGCATAGATAAATTTGTTATCATCTGCCATGAGCTGGGCATTTTTTTTTTTTTTATGCGTTTCAAACAGCTGTTATATACTTTCTCTTGACCCTTTTCTTTAGCATGTCATTAAGTGTATCTCGCCGTGCTCCCTAACACCTAATAGCTTGAATGAATATAATAAAAAATTTCAAATGATTTCACTGTTCGAGTATTCTACAAATAGCATTATTATTCAATAACTGAGATTAAAGGGAAAGAAGTTGGTTTTACATTTTTGTCTTTTTAGCCTTCAATGCCCACTTTACTCTTTGCTACGTTTTTTTCCCCCCATCTTTTTGTAGCAGCAGCAGCAGCAGCAGCAGTTGGCAGCCCAGCAGCTTGTCTTCCAGCAGCAGCTCCTCCAGATGCAACAACTTCAGCAGCAGCAACATCTGCTGAACCTTCAGCGTCAGGGACTCATTTCCATCCCACCTGGCCAGTCTGCTCTTCCTGTCCAGTCTCTGCCACAAGGTATACCAATAAAATGTGATTGGAGTAATTTCTAATGCACAACTTTTTTACCATTCCATCTTCATCTGAACTTCGGCAGTTTCCCATTATGACTCTTAAGTATATTTTATTATTAAAATATTATTCATATTACAATTTTTTCTTGAGGCAGATAAGTTTTACAGCATACTTTTATGGAAAAAAGCAGCTTTTTAGTGTTTTTTTTTTTTTTCTTAGAAATAAGATGCATATTTATTAGCCCTGTGTTCTGAAAACAATTTCTAATAGGAACACTATTCAAGCACCGTTGCTTTCCTCTGAGGAATTACTGAAATCTGATTTAGTGTGAATGTTATCATTTCATTTAATATAAGGGAACCGATATATAAAGTATCGAACAGTGATATTAAAGTAATCCCAAAGCTCACATTTTCTTTTTCTAAGAAAAAAAAAAGTGTTTGGTATTGGAAAGTACTTTGAATCTTCAAATGATGACAATTGAATTTAAGGACATACCTTAGAGTTCATTGTCATTGCTATCCCTTCCTATTAAATATGTTAAATATAACAACAGTTTTTGTAAGTTGTGAATCCAACAGTAATGAATTATTACTGACAAATAACAGTTAAGAATTCTAGAAAAAAAAAAGTCGCTTCAATCAAGATTTCTCAGTGAGAACTTAAACTCTCTAACACTTGACACAAATACATTCAAGGTTGAAAGAAAGTAGGGCACATACTTTTGAAAAGTAAATTAACTTGGAAATTAAGAGTGCTTACATTTTAAGACAAGACCAGAGATTTCACATGTTAAGGACTCTGTAAACTATGTGGCATGTGTTTCTGTTTGTGTTACCATACAGAGATGAGCTAAATGTCTGTCATAAAAATTACATAATGTTCTTATCTCTGACACTTCAGTCCTGAAAGGAGCATTTTTTTAGATTGTGTTCATAGCAGGTAACCTTACTTTTAATTGGCTTTTATGCAGGTATATGGTTCCTTCGTGAGATAACTGTTATGAGATCGAAGCTTCAGAAATTAGATGAGCTAGAGCAGAGTACATAGTATATAGACAAGTGTAGAACAAGAAAAAAAGGGGAGGGGGACAGAAAAAAGGCCTGAGAGATTACAGGTAAATGTGTTAATTCCATATATTACGTTGTGTGAAAATGCTATGACACAAGCATACCTAAATTTATAAAAATTACAGCAACAGAAAAGAGTCATAAATAAGCTATCACACTACACCTTATTATTTGGGAATAGCAGTGGGGAGGCGAGATGATTCATGAATTTGGACATGTGAGACTGCTAATGCTGGTTTCCTTCTGTACAAAGTCACATTGGGCCAGACGGGGAAAAAGTAATTGAAACACATCCTCCCTCTGAACAGCTTTACCTTCTGCAACCTACTCTTGTGCCATCTGTTGTAAGAGGAATTCCTCAGGTTTTCTCTCACATTAAGCAATCCCCATAGATTTCCCTCAGCACTCCTACCCAATTGCGCTGATATTCATTAATTTAATGCAACAGTCATTCATCCACTTGTAGTAGAAAAACATATAAAATAATCATTTTTTTAATACTTGTAGTAGAAAAAAATATAAAAATAATCTTTTTTTTTTAAGTACTTTTTAAGGAGAACTACTATATGGTTCTTTTTAAGAACTTTCTTCTAGTCAAAGAATTAAGTATAATTGAAATCATGGCCAAAACTAATAGTAAAGAAATTTAAAAATGTTACTGTTAAAATGTATATGAATTGTTCTTTTAAAAGTAAATTAATGTATTGTTTGCTTCTGCCTCGTTATTTTTTTAATTGTAATGAATTCCAATGACGCATTTCATTCTTCCAATTTTGCCTTCTGGTTCTAGTATCTACTGCACATGGGGGGTTCCTTTAAATGTACAAGTGAATTTATAGGATGTTGATTTTTAATGGCCCTGGTGTGGATGTGCAAAGGAAATAAAACATAGAACAGCTTTGCAGCATCTCCAGAAAGGCCACTAAGTGCCAGGGGATCTGGAGTTAGAGTGACGAGGGTAAGAAGGAATGTCTTCCAGCAACATGCTGAAGCAAAGGGAGAACCAAATACAGAGCTGTGACTGGCTCCCAGTTCTTTCAGTGGGCTTCTCTTATAGCCCATAGTATCCTTCACAGGAAGATAGAGCACACAATCCAGTTTATAATGTAATGAAGATTAATGGATTTCAATTCTGTTGAGGCTTTCTTGTAAGTCTTAGATTTACACACAGAAAATATCCAAACACTTCTTACTAACTTTAACAGATTCCCTTGTTTGAGGTTTGTGTAAGAGTAAGAGGATCAATCTTGTTTTTCCTCATAAAAATGTAACACATTTTATGACAGACATTTTCTGTGGTAATATTAAATTAAACCTTCAGAACTTCTTTAAGGCAATTCACATTGGATGTGGTAAAGCACATTTTTCTCCTTCCACTGTGCTGCAAGATATATAATATTGTTATAGAGAAGGATTTACAGATGTGTAACACATATTTTTATGTGGACCCACTTAGATTTCTGAGTTACATGGATGACTAAAACAATGAGAGAAGCACAGGGGGATTCATGTTTATAAGTTATTGGTAATAAAGAGTCCAGTAAAACACAAATTATTACTGACAAAGAATGGTTTTTTTGTTTTTCTTTTTTGCATTCGTTAGTATGAGAAGATATAACTTCCACATACAACTGTGAGGTTTGCATATAGAAACAGTATTTGCTCCAAGTCTAGTTTCTGCCTTTCAGGGATAAGAATGTTTACCATATTTACTTGATGGTCAAGTATAGAAAATAAAGTATAGGAGGTGTTTTAGCCTTTATTTTGTGGTGAGATCTTTAATGTCCTATATCCAGAGCCCCTTGCTCAAAATGAGCTACTTCTGTGTAATATTATACTAATGTTAGCTAAATGCAAAGGTATCTAAATGACAACAATAAAATAAAATAAAATAAAATAAAATAAAATAAATAAAATAAAATAAATAAAATAAAATAAAAAAGAAAAAGCTAAGATTTGATCAGACTGTGTAGGAAAATGAAAAGCAGATGCATGGGAGTAGTTGTTTTATTAAGTATTTATTCAAACATAAAAGTAGAATAGATAGTGGTGAAAAGAGTTATAAAACTAATCTCAAAATCTCTTGGATTGTTGGTGTTAGAATACTGTATAGCAAATAAGCGTTGGTTCTTTTCATTATAGTTCTTATTTTTTATCCCACCCTGGATCCTCTGCTTCATCCTTTCTCCTTTAATGTAGTGTGGAGAGGGTAGCTTGAGAGTTACCACAACCCATGAAACTTTAAAACTTACCCTGCCTTTATATACAGATGAAAATCTGACGGCCATTTTACAGGTCTCTTGTAAAATGGGAGTTGGTCTTTCTTAGACACAAGAACTACAAAATTGCCATAATTTACAATTAATTGCAAATTCACTTATTAACTTTATACTTTTTAAGTGCCTGCCCTTAATCCGTTAATCCTAAAGGGCAGCTACCTTTCAGGGTGCTCTGAAGACATTGTAAAAATTAACTAGCCTGAGCACAGAGAGAAACTCCTTTCTGATTTTAAAAATCAAGTTGAGCTAGGCAGCCTGGAAACACAGCTCCATCCATAGCTTACACCACAAGAGGAGAAGGAGACCACTGTGCATGGGAAAGGACATTACTCTAGCTGCTTCCAGCTGGGATTCATTCACCCAGATTGCTGGACCGGCTCTTGCTAAGCTCCTGCAGGGCCCAAAGTTTGATGATCTGTGATGAAAATTTTCTTGTAACAAGACCCAACGATATGTTTGCCCTCTGATTATTCAAGAAGATGAGTTTATTCTTGGTTTAAATTTTTAAAGTACAAAATTAGTTTATTTTTTTCAGTGTCAGGAGGAAGGGAATACTTAGAAGTGAATAATTTACTATGTATATCATTCCACCTAAATGAATACATTACTTTTCATTTTGATTTGTGACTACATTTGTGAGTAACTGTTATTTACCATGGCAAAACTGATTATTTGTAGGAGCATACCTCATGAACACAGTGGTAATTACTTACTTTCATTAAACAATTACTACTAGTATTACCATCACTCCAGTTACCCATCTCCCTAATGCAGTAAATTAGAGCCTAGCTTCTTTGCTTGCCTCCTTAAATCTTAGCTTTTTGCTGTACAAATGTGATTTAAAATCCAGTTTTAAGGTGTACATTCCAATCAACTCTTTCACTTTGTTATTAGCAGAGTCTGCCAGTAGATGTTGGCATCTAAGGCAGAGAAGCAAGACACAAAATAATAGTCTAAAAATGAGGTCCTTCCATAATTTAAATGAAATTGAATATCTTCCAACCAATTTGTTTCCACACTACCTCCAGAAATTATTATGTCTTTAAATTACTAGCAGTCTCTTTTTTAATAGTGTTGTATACTTAGTGGTGAGACAGTTATTGAGAAGTATTAAGGAACTTACTGTCATTTTTCATAATTTTTGTTGAATCCATTTCAGTAGTCTGAGTTCCTGTATCTTCAAAATAAGATGTTATCGAATAAACAGATTTTACCTGAAGTAAGATCTTTACATCTTTCTAATACATCTTGCTTACCAAGCAAAACTATCCTCGATTAAAAGCTTGAATGAATAGATAAATTTTAAATCCTTTTCTGTGAAGGGCAATAACTTTGAGCAATTTCAGAAAGTAAGAGCAAAAATTCAACTCAGAAAACATCAACATTTTGAATTCTTTGCATTCAAGTAGTCAAATATACTGTGAATGTGTCCTATCTAATTTTACTTCTTGAGATGAGATACAAAAAAGTTAGATTTTAAGATACCTCTGTCCCAAGCTGTGTCAGGCTGAGAAACCTAGATGTGAAACAAGATCTTTCACAAAAAGCTCTCTGGGCTTCTCATTCTTTTCTACGTTTAATTTAGTGTTCTTCAAAACAGAGATGTCAATTTTATGAAGACTGGCAGTGACAGTAAATGTATATAGTTATGATGAACTCTTCATCTTTCAATATATTAATTTCCTACCTTAGATGCATAAGATAGTATGTATCTAAGATAGAGGAGATAAGAGAATGCTCACAGCTATTCTATTGTGTTTTGGGAGTCTTTACTTCAGGCAGAAACAATTGTAATGGAAGTTTCCATGACTTCATGCAAAGTGCTCAACTCAAGCCAGACAACCCTAACGCAGATGTATATTTGACAAAACATTGCAATTTGTGGCTGGGGATGAATCATGGAAACCACAAGTTTCCAGGCTACAACTGGAGTATGGAGCAAATTTGATCTATATGCAAAGATCTGGTGGCCAGACTCCAGAACAGTACTGTGCATATAGGAGAGAAGCTTGCGAAGGTCTTCAAATTTTGTATGACTGCTCGTGACCCCAGGAGACTGATGAGATGGAGTCTCCTAGCCAAGCCCTCTGATTTGTTTTCCACAGTAGGGTGGCATGAAAAAAAAGTGGGGAAATTTGATGGTCTACCCTAGACATAGTTTCATCTATGTAGAGGGAATTCTAAATGGACCACCTTTGTTAGCTTTCTTCTTGTTTGTTGCCACTGAATGGCACCAAAGAGCTGAAGCAATCACCAGTATGTAGCTCTGTGCTTTAGTAGTTTTGTTCTTCACATTGTTTATTGTCTCTTAAAACATGTTTTTAAATCAAACCATTTTTGTAAATATTATATAGGACTAATGAATACGTAGGTGTCGTTAATTAAAATGCCTCTTGCTCAAATGTTAAACCTGTTATAATCTCATAGATTTCATTTTCATCTTTTGATTTTTCTCCCTCCTGTCTGCTTCCCCCACTCCCTATTCTTATTCAGTGTTTAAAGAGAATATTAATGTTTGTATCCTTGGTGTAATATACTTTTCTATTTTCCATGAGATATTTGATAAGGAAGAATTCTAAAAGCTGAGTTAACTGTATGCATTGAGTTGTGTTCGCACATCAAGAAATTTATTATGCAGACAACAAAAATCATGCCTGGATATGTATTTAGTTTGTTATTATTTTTTATTTTTTTAAATTATTATTATTATTATTTTAAGAAGTAGTTGCAAGTTCTTTGTAGCTTTCACTCTCTTTGATCTTTGAGTAGTGTTTTTAGAAGGAGTGTAATATTATTAAAATTGGTGACATCTAATTGACTGTTTATAACCCTAGAGAAGACAGCTAGATTACCTGGATTCTGACTGAAGAAAAATGAATTTATGTTTTACTACACATTGATTGTGCTGGAAAAACAGTATCAGCTTTATTGTTGGCATTAATCCATTAATAACACTGAGCTCATTATCTGAAACTCTTATTTTGTTATATTAGTGGGGCTCTCTTTCATTTTATAGCTGGCTTAAGTCCTGCTGAGATTCAGCAGTTATGGAAAGAAGTGACTGGCGTTCACAGTATGGAAGACAATGGCATTAAACATGGAGGGCTAGACCTCACTACTAACAATTCCTCCTCTACTACCTCCTCCACCACTTCCAAAGCATCACCACCAATAACTCATCATTCCATAGTGAATGGACAGTCTTCAGTTCTAAATGCAAGGCGAGACAGGTAATTCTGATGAGATTTCAACTGTGCTTATCATTTGATGTAAAGCTGTTGTTTAACATCATAAGTCACATTATTTCAAATCACAATATTTAATACAGGTTACTTAAGAGATCACGGAGACCGGATTTTTCAAAGCTGTTTATCAATAGGGCATCGTTTTCAATAATGACGTCTAGTTTTGCAGGTGCAATTACAATTACTAGCAGTTTTGTTACACATGAACTTAAGGAACTTTTGGTAACAGTTAGAAATCCCAGAATAGTGTGTTTGTGGGCACTTTGGTAGGTTCATTGTTTCATTCATATTTGAATCAACATATTCAGCAGTCAAGCATTTACTGTTGAATCACACTACTGTTTTCATAGAAAATGTATATATGCATAGTTGTTAAGTCTACAATTCATTGGACAGACTCCATGTAAAAAGTGCTTTAGGAATTAGTATATTAAAGCAGTTATTATATTGTTTGTCTCTTGTGAAGAAACCACTGAATTTTCCTTCTATGCACAAGAGTAAGTCAATGTAATTCATACAAATTTTCAGTGGCATTAGTGTTTTACAGTAGAATTCAACTGTATGAATGAAGTTAAAATAATTTTTCAGACACATGGACAGATATTCTTAACTGTTCTTTATTTTCAAGTAATGGATTACATGTGTACAAGAGTACTTTAGCTGTAGTGCTTAGAATCAGTAAATATGTTTGTATAGTCAGATGTAGATTATCTCAATATAGCATGAAATTAAATTTCTATCTACAAAGCCCAAATTATTATTGTATTTTCAAAAATATTAAAATTGTTTGAATTAAATAATATTTAATATTTTAATATTGAAATAGGAGACAATAATTAAAGTATCTCTAGTCCTGTGATTGTGATCACATTTTTCCGTTGTTATTTTGTATTATTTTAAAAAGTGGTACTTCTCTGAAGACCTTACAGTAATACTTTCAGTTAGTATTACTTGTGTAGTTATATGTCAGATAAGTTGGTTGTTTCCTTCAGGATCTGTAGCTGGTGCCCACCTCCATGGGGTAGTCCCCTGAATTTCTTTGATAAGTGCACATGGATGAAAATGTTGCAGAGGTTCCAAAAAAAAGAGGCTCCATGGAAAACAGCTATTTTTATTTCTTTTTAAGTCAAGTAGTTAATGGCAGCAACACTTGTGAGCAAAAATATTTTAAAATTTATTTATTTAATTTTATACACATTTTAGCAGAAAATCCAAGTATTTTATAGTAGCATTCACATTATTCATAAATTCTGACTGTCCGTCTTCAGTGTTTCTTTTCAGAATTGATCACTTCTGAGTATATTTTTTATTTATAGGTAAATGTTACACCAAGGTCATATGGCAGAATTAGCATATGGTATTATACAGTCATCTTATTTTTTCATCCTTTATTAACAGTCATCTTTGGCTCTATTTCTTCTCTAATTGGAACATCATCTAGCCTTGGCAGTTGAACTATTCAATAGAACGATTAAATTTTTCTGACTGCTCTGAGCTAAATTGACCTGTTTTGACCTGTTTGTCACTGATCGTAACCTGACAGGCGCTAGCAGCCTCCAACGATTATGGCTTTTGAGATGAATCTGATGCCTTATTCTTTTGCTGCAGCTCGTCACATGAGGAGACTGGGGCCTCCCATACTCTCTATGGTCATGGAGTTTGCAAATGGCCTGGCTGTGAAAGCGTTTGTGAAGATTTTGGACAATTTTTAAAGTAGGTTGATTTTTATTCTTGGTTCAGGGTTGCTTAAGGCAAGGAAAAGAGAAAGATGGCAAACAAACTTTTCAAACTAAATCACATCAGAGTTTTTTTCTGTATATTTCAAGCAACTGGGTGATTCAGGCTATCTGCGGAGGGTCAAGTTGTTATTCTTTCTTTGTCAACCATTTTTACAGTCTTTTCAATAGCACACTGTTTAATCCTCTTATTATGCTTTACTGAAATGGAGCCTCAGAAAATTTGAAGTGATGCTTTAGATGGTATATTGGGTAGTAGAGGTATGAAAAAGCACATTTTAAATTGTGCTATTTTGTGTATAGTAGGAATTCATGTGTTTAGTATAAATAAAAAAGCACAAAGGACTGAATGTGACCCTTTAACTCTCACTTGATAATTTATTTTTGCTTTTCCTTTTGCATGTGCATGAGATACACAGAAAAAAACAGAACTGCAGAATGATGTCAAAAGTTTTTACTTTCAGTGTTTGGGTTTGCCAGTGATTTTCTAAACTAGAACATTTAGAAAATAAGTGATAAAGCTTTTCATTTGTGGCTTCAAACTACAGTGGGTTTCAGGATTTTTTTTTCCTCTTTAAGTAGTTGCTAGTACTTCTGTGTTCATTTAAACTTTCAAAAACAGCCCTGATTTTCTACTTATGTACATCATAGACTGGTCTTTGTCAGAAGAGCTGTACTCATGTTGGCATGCAATAGATCGTAATGGAAAGCTACAGATAGGCTTATATAGATGAGTAACTTCAGGGGCTGAGACTCTTATGTTGTCATGGTGCAGCTAACAGGGTGAGTGAACTGTTTCATGCTTCATCAACAATTAAGTTAATTAGCTCATTTGAAATTGCACTGCTTTGTTGCCAGGATGTTGGCAGAAACATCAAAACGATGTGTTTACAAATGGTAGACTACAGGGTATATAACAGAAGCACCTTAACAGTAGACCATAAGCACTCAGTGTCACAATAACTTTTGTAATAGAATTAAAGAAATACTTTTCATAAAGTATTTTAAATACTTTATCCATTTCTCATGCTATCTTCCAATTTTAAATAAAATGACTTACACTAGCTAAGATTTGCAAGTCAGTATATTTCTCTCTCTTGATACATGTTTGTTTATAAGTGCATTAATGGAACGTCAAAATAATGGGTAATTATTAGAGAAAACTGTATAGGATTTAAAAGAAATTGATTTTTTTAAGAAGTATTAAAAGGCAAATGAAACTTCCCAAATTCAATGAATCACTGTGAGTATTATTAATATTAAGAATTTAAATTAGTTTTACTCAAGCATGCTCCCTTCAAGAAAAAGCTAAATTTTATAAATATGTCTATGGTCACTAGGCTACCGTGATGCTAATTCTGTGGCCAGACTTTGCACATCCATTATGTCGGGTCTCTTGTTATAATCCATGATCACTAAAACCATTTTGATTAACACAGTATAGTGCTAGGTTTACAGATGCTCTTGCTTTCGTGAACCAAATAACCCTGGAAAATGTGAAAGCGACATGTAACATCTTGATAATTCTGGTGTAGAATCAATCAGGGTTTACAGCAGTGTTATGGCTTTTGTCCTACACACTAGCAAAAAAATGTTTGAGAATCTTACATTATTTCTTCTTTTCATTCAATTCTGTCTTCCATGCCCTTAAAACAAATAAGAAGTCATGATGCTGAATAGGCCAGATTGTTTATGAAATAGAAATATTCCTTCATTTTACACTAGTGTTAAGATGGAAATCAATACATAACCTTGTATTACATTCTTTAGTACCTTTTCATGTTCACACTAATGCAAAATCCCCATTACAATTAAAAAACATTTTCTTTCAATTAAATATCAACTTTTAGTCCAAAGATTGACCATTTTTCCAACCCATTAACTTTATAGGGGATGACAGGACTAATGGCTGTAGTTTTCAAGGCTTTGCTCTTAGTCTAATCTTTGTTACGATGTTTTAGGTTCCCTGACTTGAAACAATATGATACCTGAGTTTAAAAAAGTTAATGCAAGTATATTGTACCAAAATGAAATATTAATAAGGTACACTATACCAGTCTAGTAGTGCGTGTTTCTATAATATACTTATGACAACTTTGAAGAGTGCCTGGTTTATGCAGTGAACTCTAACTTCCTGTGCTGAGAAAATGGTTTGCCAGAGCATCTGAGGAGAAAGATTAAGACAGAGAACAGTGTTTTTGCTTCACATTTATAACAGTGGAAAGCATTTAGGGTGAAGTGACAAATAACTTACAATAAATGTCTTAAAGTCATGAAACGTATTTTTACCTTCACTTTTGTTTGTCCAATATGAACTTTTATTTATTTATTTATTTTAAAGATAATGTAATGAGTTTCCAATTATCTAGAATTCTTTTAAGATATGCAGAATAGTTTAAGTTATACACTGTGTGCTGTGGACTAGATTTGTATTTGAAAACAGAAGCACTGGTTTCAAGAAAGTGTAGCTGATGATCTCTATAATATATTTCTGTACATGCAGAAAAACCTAATCCTGTATCTTTCCTTTGATATCCTTCAATTCTAAACACAAAACTACAGTTTATATTTTATGGAGTGATTTTCTATCTTGACAAAATGATGTTAGACTACAGTTGTTCGTGCATGCAAGATTAGTTTTGACTACTCTGTAAA
>NC_049169.1:28019735-28024735 GCF_009769625.2 Cygnus olor | reverse complement strand
CACTATCGTGTCTGCATAATTAATGGAGGGAATAAAATTCTTTTGAATCAAAAAATCAAGAAAACAAGAGAATGGTATGTTCCGAAGTCATCTACTTTTTAAACTGATCATGCATTTTTCCCCATGAAGGGGAGTGAAGTCAGTTCCATTGATTTTTTTTTTTTTAAATGTAGGTTTTATGACACACACACAGGAAATGTGTTCTTGGTGACGCTTGCACTTAGCATAAACTACAAGGAAGTACACCAGTAAACAATTTTGTAATAAAAGAACAACGACAAAAAAGCTTTCATAATTACTTATATCTTCTCTAGCCATTCCTTGTGCAAGGGTAACAGAACCTGACTGTCATATTTCGCTCACCTGCAAACTCTATCATTGTGACCTAAATTGTGATGTCATGATTTAAATTAAAGATACAAATCATACTAAAATTAGGATGCTGTCCCCCCTTATTTTTACCCTGTTTCCAAAAAACACATTCTTTACCTAGATCAATAATCAAATAACTGCATAGTTCCCTACATAATTCTGCTAAAAAATAAAAGGGGGGAAGATATCTTTCCTCTATGATATGGATATCATAGTTCACACAGCTGTGAGATCATCTGTGACTATAGTACCTACAAAACTTACCCCTCTTGCAAACAGGGGGAGTAGCCAGTAAATCCACATTCAAAGGCAAAACTCCTTTGCTCCCATTTCTTCTTTAGCCTGATCCTTAAGTTTTCTTCTCAGTAGAGCAGCAAAACCACTCTAAAAGCTCCAAAGGGGATTTCTTTGATCACAGAAGAAAAAGAACAAACAGAAAACACTGTCCTTCAAACAAAACAAAACAAAATAAAACAAAACAAACCCCAAATAAACAGCACTAAATGAGCTCTGTAAAGGTGCACCCCATTGAATCATATGAGACACAGACATTTGGGTTTGGTCTGCACTTTAGGTACATGTACTCACCCACTGTGGTTCTCCTTCCTGGTTGCATTGTGGATTGCTTGTTTTGCTAAGCTGGCATGATTGCGTAGCTTGAATCTCTCCCAGGAGGCTTGCTGTGTGTGTAAGGTGTGTAGTTATTCCTTGTGGTGCCTTTACTTTGCGCCCTCTTCCTCAGATTGTTCCCCTATGGTTTCAGTAATGCCTGGCTCTGTTCTGGGAAGGGGGAAAGGACATTCTGTTGGTGCTTTTGCTTTAATGACTAAAGAAGAACAGGTGGAGAAATCTAAACAAAGTCTACATCAATTTACAGTAGTTCAAGCAGCCTGAAAACAATTATATCTTTTGAAGAATCATTTATAAGGTGGTTGTCTGATCATCTACACCACTGACAGGGAGTGGAAATCAGCTCAGTGACTCTACTAAATATGGACAACCAGTTATACTGGCTTTTAGATGGCTTCTGTGGTCTGGGAGATAGGAACTGGGCATCTGGCATTCATCATTGAGAAAGTTTGTGGAACTAAATGAAATAATCAATTTTGTTACTTTGTATTGTTGTATTTAAGGCATGTTCTAACTAGATCTTTTTGCATAACTCCCATTGAAACTAATGGAAGCCATATGCACAGGAGAGAAAAATGAACTCATAAAGAAATTTTCCTCGTCTTAACACTGTTTTATTAGTGTTCTCTTTCTTCTCTAGGCACCTTAACAATGAACATGCATTGGATGACAGAAGCACTGCTCAGTGTCGGGTGCAAATGCAAGTGGTTCAGCAGTTAGAAATACAGGTTTGTTGCATAGATGTGTAATCCCATTACATATTTAGAACTGTGGTGATTTCACCCTGGTGGGCAGCTAAACTCCACCACAACCCCTCTCTCACTCCCCCTCCTCAAAGGACAATGGGAGAGAAAATACGATGGAAAGGGCTCAAGAGTTGAGATAAGAACAGGGAGATTGCTCACCAATTACTTTCATGGGCAAAACAGACTCAATATAGGGAGATTAATATAATTTATTGCCTATTACTAACAGACTAGAGCAGTGAGAAACTAAAAGCAAACTAATCCCACATCCACCCCTCCTCCCCCCCCCCCCCCCCCCCCCCCCTTTTCTACCTCCTCTCCCCTGAGCAGCTCACAGACAGCAGCTTCTCAAGCACTGTTACAACATGGCTCCGTACCACAGGGTCCACCCCCCAGGAGCAAACTGCTCCAGCACGGGTCCCCCACGGGCGGCAGCTCCCCCCAGACCCCCTGCTCCTGCGTGGGCTCCTCTCCACAGGCTGCAGCTCCGGCCCGGGGCCTGCTCCTGCGGGGGCTCTCCATGGGCTGCAGCCTCCTCCAGGCCACATCCACCTGCTCCACCGGGGGCTCCTCCACGGGCTGCAGCGTGGAGATCTGCTCCATGTGGGACCCATGGGCTGCAGGGGGACAGCCTGCTCCACCAGGGGCCTCTCCACAGGCCCCAGGAGAACTTCTGCTGCGTGCCTGGGGCACCTCCTGCCCTCCTGCTGCACTGACCTTGAGGTCTGCAGGGCTGGTTCTCTCACATTTTCTCACTCCTCTCTTGCAGCTGCTGTTGCACAGCAGTTGCTTTCCCCTTTCTTCAATCCTCTCTCCCAGAGGCCCAACCAGCGTCACTCACTGGCTCAGCTCTGGCCAGTAGTGGGTCCCTTTTGGAGCCATCTGGAGCTGGCTCTGATCTGACCTGGGGCAGCTGCTGGGCTCTGCTCACAGAGGCCACCCCTGCAGCCCCTCCACTACCAAAACCGTGCCACATAAACCCAATACATTTTACCCCATGCTTCTGTGAAAAGCGTATTTAAGAATTATCATTAAAATATAATTTTATCACATTCATCAATCTTCACATACATTTAAAAAATAAAAATTCCCTACACCAAAATCAACATAACATCAACACAACACCAACAATGCAGACAATTTACATACGTTCTACCCCTCATCCCTTCACCACATTACAGCAACACATAGTCTTCACAACTTATACATCATAAATTCTTCACAACTATTACATTTTTAGACCATGTCCAGTCCATGTTTTGCACATTACTTCTCCCAATTATCATCCTTATCTTTAATTTCTCGAGCCCACATTGGGCACCAAAAGGGACTGTGGTGGTTTCACACCGATGTCCAATTAAACTCCACCACATTGTTCTCTCACTCCCGCTCATCTTCCTTTGAGGAGGGGGAAGAAGAAAATATGATGCCATATAAACCCAATATAACTATTAATCTAAGCTAAAATGAAAACACTTGCCTTAATGATTGTGGCTTAAAGCTGTATGTTTCTTGCATGAAATTTGTAGATATTCATGAACAAGCTTTTTTTTTTTTTACGTGAAGATTTTTACATTATAAATTATGCAATAATTATCTAACATCAGTATTGTCTACAGTATTTTGCTTGAACTAAGACCCAAATGCCATTCATCATGAATGAAAAATGCAGTCCCTGGAGCAGAGACTAGATCCAAGCTGTCTTCTCTTCTTGAAATGGGGTCAGGACCCCTTTCTTTCTGCCCCTTCTGACCCAATGCTTGTCTGCTGGACAAAGGAGTACAAGAGCATAGCTCCACCCAAGGTGACTGCCCAATGGAGGGTATTTTTCTGGAAGTCGATAGGTAATGTCAGACCCACTCAGGGGTTGGTCCCCAGGTGGTCCCGTGGCTGGGACCATGACACTCATGTGGCTTGGTCAGGCTCTAACCATTAGGGGTCACTGCATATATGTGATGCTCCATCCAGTTTACAGAAGTACCAAGTACCCCTGGGGTCTCCCAGTATTGAAGCACTTATCAGGCTGCTGAGGCTTGGCATGAACCTCACAGTCATCCCAGAATGACTGTGCAAGATTCTTACACCATGTGGTTCTGTACAGGGGGCATTTTTTCAGCAGATCTGTACCCTCTTGAGACAGTGCAGGAGAAAACAAAGGATGCAGGGAGGGACTGAGTTTTTTTTTTTTTCCAGTTTGTGGAGATACATGGAGAAAAAGGGTAAACCCTTTTCAGCTTTCTTACCTTGCACCATGTATTGCCTCACTGTTTGCATGCACGCAAGAACACTTGTTCTTCTTTCAGACAAGGCAAACTGTTAGATTCTTTTGTATTTTAATACTGGGAACACAAAGCAATGAGGGGAAAGTAAAATAATGCCATTTATTGTCATTTGCCTTGAATTTGAAGTTTTATATACCTAGGCAAAGCTTTAGTTTCTTTTATACAGGGCAGTGTTAATTTTCTGTTAGAAATATACATCATGGCAAATAGCATCGCTCTAAAGCATCACAAAAAAATACAAAGCCTAAGAAGAAACCTTTTTCCCACCCCCTGCCTCAAGTGTTCTTTTAATTAAAGTTGCACTGACCAAATTATATCCAGTATACCCAGAATATCTTCAGTAATACAGGTAGTTTCCTGCAGTTCTAAATTACTTACAGGCTGGTTTGCTTAGTCCAATCTCTGTCTACAGGTGTAACTCGAGCTGAATTCATGCAAAAAAAGTATTACAGAAGTCTCTGGAAAATGTCAGTGTTAAACACCAAGTGATTCAAGTTCCAATTAGTGTTGTAATTGTTTTGCATATATTCAAAGCCAACATCACTGGAATACAGCTTGTTTCAAAAAAAAAATAAATTCTTTTTTTTGTAAGATACATTCTCCTCTTTTAGGTTCTGATACTTTTATCAACAAGTTACATACTTCAAACACTCCTTCCTGTTCTTTTTCATTGTTATTAATACGAACAGTTGTATAGCATATGATGAGAAAATAGTATTAGTTAGGAAAAAGTAGATTTAAGTAATGTGATGTTTCCTAAAGGCAGTTTAAGGGCTTCTTAAGAACTGTTTATGATTTACAAAGGCAATGCTGTAATGTAACGGCAAAACTGAAGATTTAGCTTGCAGTGTGACCAATTATGCCATTTTTTGCTTTGTCTGACTGATAGTGAAGTAAGGTCCATCAGTTGTAATGAGACCCAGTGCAGTGTAGATGCCGACTCAGTGGCAGAGTTCAGTGTTTCACACTG
>NC_049169.1:27987235-28009735 GCF_009769625.2 Cygnus olor | reverse complement strand
TGAAACACCAATCCATTAACCCAGTGAGCCAGCCAGGATGTCTGCCTGTTTTTTAAACTTTGAAAAATCGTTTATTTTCAGAAGCCCAACGTTAGTGAAAAACATACCCACCAGCTTAGGCTATGGAGCAGCTCTTAATGCAAGCTTGCAGGTAAAAAAAAACAAAAACAAAAACAAAAAATCTTTTTTTTCACACATTATGTTATTACATGTGAAGTATTTTATTTCTTGTTATATTATTGTATGGAGTAGCTTATATTTATGTTTATGTGAACGTTATGGTCATCCTAAATAGTTGGGTTTATCACCCAAGTAAGTTGTATTACCTAGCGCTGCAAGAAGTACTTGTTCTTATTCATGCTACTTTTGATGTGAAGAAGCAAGAAGGACACCCTGTGGCAAAATCTGGAACACTCAGTTTTGCTGCAAATGTTAGATTGATAGAAGCTCTTGCAAATGCATGTGGATATGCATTAATATTTATCCAAGCTGTCATAAATGATTTCACATCATAGTGTTGGGGAACATGGTGCTCATGGCAAAAACTTTAAAGTTTAATTATAATATATAATTTTTATGCAGAAGAGGCAAATGTCAGGACTTTTTTATTTTGAGTTAAGTTCTGGTCATTTTTTAAAGTATAGCAGCTGCCTGCATTACAAAGGAGCCATACATTGTGTGGAAGGGCATAGGGGTTAAGTGTAGTTCTAAGTCAAAAAATGATGTAAAACTAAGAAGTACTAAGAATATCAGGACATGGAATAATAATGGAAAATAATTAAACATATGTAAGAGAAATAGTAAACCAGAAATAGAGATGCTGTTACAGTCTGAATGTATAAATAACTGGAAAATGAATAAAGTCCTTCTGACCATTTCTACAGCTACTCAAAATGAGCTGCTTTGTGTGTGTACATTTGTATGTGTATGAACATTTAGAAGTGGTTTGTATGTGTGAGGACTGAGAATTTTATTTTTGTTCTTCATTTTGCTAGGCTGCACTGGCAGAGAGTAGTTTACCATTGCTTAGTAACCCAGGATTGATAAATAACGCATCCAGTGGCTTACTGCAGGCAGTCCATGAAGATCTCAATGGTTCGCTGGATCACATTGACAGTAATGGAAATAGCAGTCCGGGCTGCTCTCCTCAGCCTCACATGTAAGTGCAGTTCGCATACTTTCAAGAAAAAAAGTCTTAGTCTAAGAACCAATATTACTCGAAAGTGCTTTGAAACGTAGGTAAGTGAAACACCTGGAACTATGTATTTGAAACTAAACATTTATATTAAAACACTTAGATACTTCTTCATTTACTGTGTAGTAAGATTGGTTTTAAGCTTTTTTTCTTCAAACCTCTTCAACTTGCTTGCAAGCATTGAATGTAGAACGTGCATGTTGGTGTTAGTTGTAATTTTAACTGTGAGTCTCTAAACCATTTATGAACTGTAGTGGAGATATTGCCCATTTACATAAACCGTAAAATGCAAAGTTTAACTGTTGCCCACAGTTTACATAGAAGCCAGTAAAGTGTAACTTTTTGCCTGTCTTATAAATCAGTGTAATTACATATTCAAGTTTAATTACTGGTGCGTCTGTATTGGCAAGGTTTATATGTTATATTTTATGCAAGACTACGATTCCTATTAATATTTAGCAGCTAACTATATCATTAATTACTCTAAAATCTTTCCCCTACCATCTTTTTAATGGAGCTGAGAGAGTGGAAGTATTAAAAATTGATGTATTGTGGATTTCAGAAATGTGTCTGAAGCTTTAGAAATGCCTGGTCTTAATCAGTGGTGTCAAATGTGGCAGTTTCTTGTTTACTAAATAGTAAAACATGTATCTTGGAGGTATTGTTTCCCAGGTTATTTATATAATAATTAGCAGTGTGATATCTAAGTAGACTTAGTTTTAAGTTTACTGTAGGATGATTTTTAATGTGTGTATACAATTATGGTCATAGTGTTTTCTGTTTTTAAAGTAGATGATCCAATTTGCCTTTTTTTCATTCCATTTTCTCTTTCACATTTTTAATGTTAATTTTAATTTCTGGAGTGGGATATTTAGCAGTAATGGTAATTGAGACCAAAATCTCTTTTTACTTATGCTCTGGTGTGTGGAGAATCCATTTTGATCTGACCTTTTTTAGGGGAAATGTATTAGAGTTTTTCTTATGTTTGGCATGTTAATATATCTATGATCAAATAGAGTTGTTTATTGTCATGCATTTAATTGTTTTACTGCACATTTATTCTACTTGCCTTTGAAAATAATACACTGTGAACATTAACGTATTTTATCATGTTCCAAACCATTACTTTTTCAAAATGGAAAAATTTGTCTTTTGGAAGTGTCTTTAGATGTATTAAATAATACAAAAGAAGTAATAAAACTTGAAGTAGAAAGAACATGAATATATGCTCTTGAGAGTAACACTACTCTAAAACAAGTAAAGTGAGCAATCAGACAAAAGTTTTTATATCCCATGCTTTATGCTATCAACCATGCAGTGGGTAGCTTGAGGCCTTTTACTTTTAGCAGTTCTCCTGAGTATGCTAATGCTCTCTTCCTGTATAAAATGCCATGACAATAAAACTTTAAAGAGCAAACGAGTTAGATCATGTGTGTTAAAAACAGCTACTTTACAGAAAAGAATGACACTTGTTATCAAAGTTGTTTTGTAAGTGTTTGGCAGAGATGTTTACATATCCTGTGTACTGTCTGGCATTCAGCTGGATAAACTGAGATGTCTGTGCATATGATTATGTAGATATGGCTACGTTTATAGCTGTGTTTATAGGTACATATTGTAGCAATTCTTGCCTGTAAAAACAAACAAAACCCTTGAGTTACACCCCAACTTGAGCTTTAGCCTTCCTCTCTCATTTCTATATGTTGTTTGTCAAAACTGGCAATTTCAGGACTTGTTGTGGTTACTGTTTTGAAACTGTCTACATGTCGCTTAGCTCTCAATTGAAGTAACGGTGTAAATGTACCAAGATACTACTGGAGAAAGAGGTTATGCTTGTTCAAGCCTTACACCAAATATAGTGCAAGATTACTGGTCTTCTATGAGACTGTGAACTGTCAACCAGAAGATGCATACTATGTCTGGTGTGCTACTCACTTGCTAAATGTTTGCCTTTTCCATGCTTAAAGAGATGAGAATATGAAAAAGGGAATGTAGTCTGCAAGGAATTCTGAAAAGTCATGGAAGGGAGGGGCTATTGCAGGAGGCAGAGGAGGAAGAAAAAAGAGACCACCTCTTCCTGCTTCCATGATCATGTTTAGCAGTGCCCCATGTTTTTGCTAATGTACTGTTACTTAAAGTGGGAAAAAAAAAAACATAGGGAAAGCACGACAGAAGTAAAATAAATAATGAATGTAGCAAAAAGTGAAGAGAGGTTTTAAACTTTACATTTCCTACACAGATTACATAATCCTGATTTATTCTTGAAATCAAAAATAGTTAGTACTAGTGAATAATAGTGAAAATAACTTGTATTTTGCTGCCACAAGCAGCCACTTGTATCTTCCCCAGACGGTTCTCCCAGGAAGTCTTGCTGTTTCTCTGCTGGAGGAGTGTTCTTGGTGGTGATATTCACCTATAGGTGCATTCACCTATAAAGTAGGTGGCTCTATTAGTCTTTAAGTAGGCTTAACCTGCGTCTCCTGATTCCCAAGAAAGTGTACTGGTCGCGACACCAGGAATATGCTGAGCAGTTACTGCCTGCCAATGTTGCCAGGAATGACAGAGATGGTATTAGGGGAAGAGGCAGTAGGATGTGGTGCAATTTAGGGATCAGAGCATTCATCTGGGAAAGGGCAGGGTCTGGATTCTAGATCAAGATCCAAGGGGTAAATGTTTATTTGGTATTAGACCATCAGCAAGAAATACAAAGAGTCCCAGTGGCAGAGTGAAAGCTAAGTACCTATGTAAGTTATGCATATAGTTGTTAGAAATGAATTCTATATTGAATATTCTATATTGAATATTGAATTTAGTTTTACCAGATAAATATATACCAGTGGAAATTTCTCATTTTGGTATGTTTATATTTTTTAGTTTGATAAATTAAATTTTATATACATAATAAAAATTGCATTTGCATGTTCAGTAGTCAGTGTATCTGTGCTTTGAACATGAGAACATATCAAAGAAATTGTTTTCTATTACTGTATAATACCTTAGCTACTTGCAGTCAGAAAGAGAAGAAAGTTGTTCGAATCTTTGGATTTGGACCTGGTCCTTTACATTTGATTTTCAAAAACAGTGTAGTGAGAGCAATTACAGTAATCAACTTATCCATCTGTGTATGGATGTCTAACATAGGTGGGTGAATCTGCTTACTTAGAAAATAGTCCCTGGTCATTGACTAGAGAAAAACAGTAGGAATATAAATTCAACTAAATGTTAACATTCAAATGGTTAAGTGTAGTGAATCCCAGACAGTATATTTAGGGCAGTGGCACTTTAAAAGCTTTCCAGTTCTTGCCTTGGTTAATGATATATAATCTGCTCTACTTCTTATACTTCTTGAACACTTAAATACTGAGGTAACTTTTAGGTGATCAGTATAACTATGGCTTGGTAGTTAGAATATCTCATGAGTTAATAATTATGTAAAGCATCAGAAATCTTATGCTGCGTGCTTCCCAGTTTCCATTTCTAGTCTGATGAAAGATGATTCCACGATCCCATGTGCAGCATATCACTGGTGGGATCTCAAATCCTAGATTTAATTTCTGTCTTTCAAAAGAAATCAAAGTTCTGTCTGTGATTATTCTTCAAATCCAGTTTCTGGTAGGTTGATGTGGACATCAAGTGCTCCATTCTTCACTGAGGGATAAATCTTCAATGAGGAAATGCTTTACTTATTGTGGACATGTACTGTTCAAAATTCCAATTTCCTCTAATAGCAATTGTCAAAAATCAGTGCTGAACAGTGTTCTTTTCGTTGAAATCAATACCTAAGACTGTTTCTTTATTTTTTTTTAAAGCATTTGGTATGGACCAGAATTATAGGGCACTTAAAGCATCTGTTGTCCATGTGTTTATGTTTTGGCAAATGCATCACGTGAAATTCCTTTTTACTTAACTGTATAAATTTGGTGGGGAAAAAAAAAAGTAAACTGCAAAGCTGATGGCAGGAAAAAAATAGTAATCGGAAAACATGGAAAATTGTAGACGGAGGAAAATGTAGTCTCAACATAGGAAGCAATAAGGTGGTTATGCCATTCTGTTACAATTCACTGCAGCTCATTTAATAAGAGGAGTTAACGAAGGAGATAGGGAAGTTAAATATCCTGGTGAGGTTTTGTGGAATAAGGCTGTTGTCATGTTTTTCTTGCTGCTCATGCTGTATGAGAGCGTAGACTGATGACAATGCATCTAATCTCTTATATTCTTAATTGAATTATAAAAATAATCTAGTTCTTAACAGCAAATCCAGAATCCTGAAGGTAATGGATTTCATTTTATTTTCTAGAATTATAATTGTTGGTCGCTTTTTTAAAAGTACAATGAAAAGCAAAAGTAAGTCTTGAGAAAGTTACTTGTTAAAATATGAGTTCATATAACCTCATATGACTATTATGTTACTGAGTGAGCTCTGTAAGACTGGAAGTATTTGAAGCCAAATGTCAGGACACACATACATCCCATGATCTTTAAAGCTGTTTTTAGAAAATGTTACATCACGTTCTTGTGAGAAAGAATAAATATTGTCCAAATAAACAAGAGTAATAGTCAATCTGAGATGAATTAGAAAAATGAACTTATCCAGTGCCATCGTTCATCTTCAGTTCTGTCTCTGAAGAGATGAGTTCCAGCCATCTGTGGTTTCAGTCACCTTTTCCTTTGTATTCTGCTGTCGTTCCCAACCTTTCTGCTTTACCTTTCCCACTCCTGCCCTGAATGGATCATTTCTCTTTGCAGTTCTATCTACATAATCATCAAACTTGTTATTTTTGTTCATACTTTTTTATCTTTAAATTTTATTCCCAGAGGCAAATATGATTATTCTACTCTAAGATCATTTACTTTTGAGGTCCTTCAGTTTGAAAGCATTCCATTGTCAGGTTGTTCCCATATCTGATTATTCCAGTCCCCTACTGTTAAGCTTTCACACCACTTACAGTAGGTTACCTATCATTCCAGTTTTAATCCCTTTCATTCCCTTGTTTCTTTAACTTCATAATGTTCCAGTCCTCTGTCTTTCCTACTTTCCTTTCCTTTTTTTTTTTTTTTGGGGGGGGGGGGGGGAGGGAGGGGAGAGGGGGGAGAGGGGAGTGGTATCGTTACATTGTCCCACTTCATGATCTCTTTGCATTTACCTTGGAGGCTTGTTCTGTTCTAGGACACTGCTATGATCCAAATCTCTTCTTCATTGTATAACACTTGACTTACATAAGAAGTAGAGGAAAATAAACTCTCAAAACACATCAGTTAACAGGAATATAAGCATTATTAAATAGGTGAGAAGCATGTAATGGAGCCAACGAATGTAGTAGCAATTGCAGTGTTTCTGAGTATCCTTGTTCATCAAAAAGGCCTCACTTAATCACATGACATTTTAACACCTGCTTAATTAAACACATTTTTATTTATTTATGAATCTTAAGGAAGATAATGGGGAAAGACTTTGCAACAACTGATTTTTATTTTTTTAAGTGGAAAGAGTAAGAGCTAAGAAGCATAGGATCATAAAGGTTACAGCTTTTGTCTGAGCATATTCCCATTGAAAGAAGTTCCATTGTAAGAATAAGCAATGGAATAATTTTGGCTTTGCCTAGCACTACAAAGCAAGTGAAAGTGACAGGCAAGTCCAGCAATTCAACGCTTTCTCATATTGTTTTCTTACCATTTAGTTTTTTTAATCTTTACTGATTTTACGGATCATAAGACAGTGAACTCCTGAGTTGTGACTGTGCCTCCTGCTATTTGTACAGAGCCAATTGTATGTAGGTCCTAATGGAAAAATAAGTAAAGATGTTCTGATTAATAATATTTTTCATAATTCCAATTGACATAGCTTTTCACATGAACATTTTCCTAAATATTTATATTCTCCTATTTTTTGATTTTGCATTACTTTACTTTTCAATCCATTTTTCCTCTACATTTTGCTTTGGTTCATCAATTCTCTTATCTTTCAAGACCGATGTTCCAGTCCTTTATCATTTCCTCTTTAGCTTCTTAAATGTTACATGTCTTACTTTGGATCAGTAGTTGCTATTTCTTCTTTATATTATTCCAACCCCAATTGTTGCGCTTTTACAGTTCATTCCCAATGCTCTTGACAAAAAGATCACTCCAGAGATACAGTGCCTTCAGCTGAAAAGTGTCAGATCCCCAAAGCTTAGCTTGTAGAAGTTTGTAGGCTCCTGCGGGGTTTCACAGACTCTTTTTGGAAGCTGTATTGCTGAAAACTTTGTGGCCCTGCTGTCATAAATTCTCAGTGTATGGATGGACAAGGTATTTATGCTTTTCACATAACAAGTATGTATAAGAAAAGGGTGCATCTTAAATATTGCTACAGATGTTAAAAATGTTAGAAGCTGTACAGTTGTGCACCTAAATCTGTCACTGATATGGTTCTGTAACACACTTGAATTTAGTTCATAAGAGATTCCTGCTGAAGTACAACACAAAAGCTGAGATGGTAGTGCCATTAACAGTGTATTTCTAAAACCGTGTGCATGGTTTTCGATTTTATCCACTTTGCATTTGGGTTTAGAATAATGTTATAAGCCAAACTTTTTAAAAGTAGACCTTCTAAATAATTTTTGTAGGTACGTGTCCAAATTGTATCTTTACACTTAAGTATCGTGTAAACAGTCAAATAAAAACATACAATTATAGCCAATTGGTAATGTTTATACCAGTAGTTTAATAGGGTTTTATATAATGATCCATACATTCAGGCAGAGATTCACTGAAAAATCTGGGACATTATGCTGGGTAAGGGTTATTATTTGGCAGTTATTTAGTCATTAGCATTTGTAGAAAACTCTTTTAACACAGATCTTAAGACTAAAATTTTCTATACAATCTTTTTTTAAAGAGTTTATAGAAAGACTATCTCAGCGTGAAATCCCTTGTGTAGAGCCCGTTAAAATAATCAAATCTCAAGATAACTAAAGGTATGATTATACCTAGTAAAGTCCATATAACCTAGTAAAGTCCATATACAAAATCAGTGTTCACAGTGTTCTGGCAAAGTTCAGTTGGGAAAATGTGATTTTGGCATCTAACAGCAGTCTGCGATTTAAAACACTGCTGGGAATGCATATGTATAACACACTGACCCTTATACAATTTCTCAAAGGATTATAGTTGTAATATTCTTCAGGCCTTCCAATTGTTTTTCCCAACTAAATAACAATATTAAATGTATTTCTTAAATTAGGCCGAACAAACCCAGTAGTATTCCTCCTTTACCCGGACTTATCAAGTTCATTTGTTCCACTGTATCTATTAATAGCAGTTTAATGATGTTACACAGCCTTTGTATGATCACTGCCTCTCACTAACCCTTTTCAAAGACATCCATAAGCTTGTGGTTAAGATGGATAAGGGGAAATGTTTCTTTGCAGTGTTACGTTGTGATAGTAGTACTCTTAGTAATTAGGGGCTTCCCCCAACTTTTTTATTCATTCCCTATTTCCCCCCCTTTTCTTGTTTCCTTGCAAATTTGGCATTATCAGTCATCACTGCTGAAAAGTGTTCTCTGAGCTTTTATCTTCTCCTGTTCTAAGAACACAGGAAATAAGACTCATGTTGTGTGCAACCATGTCATACAATTTCCTCCTAAATTTATCATAGTTCATCTCAAATTCGAAAGCCATTACAGAACTTCATTCCTTTGATGGTAAGCCATATTCCCATTTCCAAATATATTCCAATTTAGTTTTACTGGTATACATTCTACCTTATATAGTCTTTCTCACTCCTGCTGTTTATTTAAGTGTGTTATAGTGAGCACGCTGAACTTTGAGTCTTCATTTTGGTAGGCCATGTAGGCTTTTTCTGATATGGTAGGCTGTTCATTCTCGTTATCTTTCTAGGGGCTGTTCAGTAAAACTACTGTTTGGATTTATTTTCATGCACAGGTGGTAACTGAGTTGTTTGAAGTATTCCAGACATAGTTGCATATAATGTTTCTTCTTTCTGTCTTTATGGGGGAAAAACATTTTAGCTAAATTTAGCTCAACCATTGTGGTTTATTTTTACAGTACAGTATTAAAGGATAGGCTGGGTATGCTGTTGTGGTAAGGTCTGTACAAAGGCAAAACAAAAAGGATTTTCAAATCCCTGCCTCATCTCTTGCAGTCTCCAGGTAATAATTGAATTGTTTAATTTTTGAAAAACATCTTCAGATACAGTTTGAATAGAAGCTGTATATTACTTACACTGCTCTTACACCACTGTCCTCATTTAGAATAGCATCTTGCTTTGTTTAGAGAAGTCTTTGACACAATGCCAGTTGGCATTAGACTGACCTTTTGGTTTCATGTACTTATAGTGAAACCATGACTGGTAACAGTGAAATTGCCTTCAGATGAGCACCCATCAAGTAGTGTTTGGTCTGTTACTATGAAGGTTGTTTTATCCTTGTTTAAACAAATTGTTCTTTTTCTATCCACCTGGACTTGCTAGAAGTACAATTTAAAATATAATTTTATTTTGTAGTTAGATATTCGTAGATGTAGTAATGAACAATGTAATGCACTGTATATACTACGTTAGGCTGGAACATACTCCTCTTTGAAGCAGAAATCTGCATTAAGCATAGGCCAAAGTAAGCATAGGTAAGAGGGAGGATATATTAATATAGGCCCCTTGATAACTCAGATATCTCCTAATCAGCTCAGTCTGCAGGCAGAATTTATTTGTGTTTTCCTGCTGAGGCCACGTGGATATAACATATTCTTCAGATGTGTTGCTCTTCACATCCAAATCTTAAATATGTAATTGCATAAAAATGGGAGGTGTGATTAGCATTCACGTGTTGTTAGAAATGTGGTGAAATGCTTTGAAAAAAAAATAAAATAAGCTTGAAGCATTACATGTAAGAACAATCGCTAGTGTAATTATGAGGTGGTGATGACTGGTATAGCAGTCATTCTTAAGTAAAGACTCTTAAAATTGTAGCTGATGACCAGCTGAATGTATGTTGACAAAAGTATGTGGTTGTGAAAGCGTACTTAAAAGGAATGTTGTGTGTAAAAGTAATCTCTATCCTCCACCCAGTTCTTTTGTTAAGACCTCTAAGGGACCGCTGTGGACAACAAACTTCAAAAAAGGCACGATGGATATATTAAAAACAAAACAAAAAACACCCAAACAAAAATAACCAACCATGGGAATAAAAATAGTCAAAGACAACTCATTTCTTATAGTCAGGGTGACTAGTCAGTGTAGATCCTGATTCTCATGTGACTCTAAAAGAATATAGGTAGATTGTCAGAAGAAGGCTGTAACTGTGGCAAATCTCAAACAGCAGAAGCATGGGGGCAAGTGAGGCATCAGGCTCTTAAGATGATGACACATCGTCTTGGGTCTTATTTGTGGGCTCAGCCTACCTTTGTTCTTCAAGAGATGATGAGATCAGTGGGCAATCCTTGCCATCTATCTGTATACCGTTCTCCCCACTCCTTTGCTGTGCTAATTTAGTAGAGAGATTGGCCTTTGCTGAAGACCAAGGAGGGACTAAAAATAGGTTTATTAGTTGAGAAGAGAGAAACTGAATGGGGAAATAAGTCTTCAGAAAGCTGTTGTAGGGAAGATGGGAATGAACTTTTCTGTTAGGAGTAGGGCAAGAAGTAATTGATTAACATTTCAGCAAGGAAGATGTAGGCTAGCCACCAGAAAACAACAAACCTTTCTGACTGTAGGATAGAGAAGTGCCAATATGTATACTAGCACAGGGAGACTGATACTATAGGCTTCTGGGAATAAATCAGAGAAGCATCTGTGAGAAGTGTTTTAGGTATAAATGATTCTGTTTTGGGTTACAGGAAGGGGATGGAAAGACAATATGACCTTTTGAGGTCTTCCAACCTTTTATTTTATTCTTATGATGTATGTGAAAAATAAGGTGTTTTTTTTCAGGTATGCCATTTCTTACTAGAGGCTGGCTGAGACTGACTGAGTCCATTTACTTTGTAATTTGGAAGAGCTGTCATAGTTAAGTATCTTTAAGCACTCCTAGTTTTAAGACTGAATGAACCTTGGCCTTACAGAAAAATATATAGTGAGCATAAGATTGAACTAACGTGAGAAATGTCAGCTAGGGCAGTGAAGACAGTCCTACATAGGTAAGTTTGACCCATTTGTCCCTGCTGAGTGTGACATGCAGACGTACTTGTTAAATGCTGTCATAAGTTATTTTGCAAAAAGCAAGCAGAAGAGATGGCCATTCTCCAGAGTTGTCCTGGAAGGCAAAGCTAGTTTCAGTTCAAGTCCTAGCTCTTAAACACTGAAGGAAAAAAAAATCTTCAATAAACTTAATATATGAGAAGGAATCATTCTGGTAACACCCTGCTGAAAGAATTATCATCAAGCATACTTGTGAATTAAGATTTTTGATGAACACTGTCCATAAAGTAAATGGTACCAGGCCTAGCTACAAGTGTAATGCTACTTAATCCCTTGTTGCTGCTTCATAACAAAATTTTCAGGTTGCACTGTGGAAAAACATGGTTTAGCTTATAAAAACTCACAAAAGGGTGTTGGAAGTTTTATATAGGCTATATGTATGTTAAGATATATTAAAAAAAAAAAAAAAAAAAAAAAACATAGTACAGTTCAAATTCTTTTCGTGGTTCACTGAATAGTCCTCCAGATTTTACATAGAGAACACTTGCCTGCTCTAATCCGTGAATAACAGATATTTAGTTGTTGCTGGTAAAAAATGTATACTTTACACAAAAACTTAAAACTTCACAACCATTAGATACTACATGGCAGATATGTAACTTCTTTTCTTACAATTTGTTGTTATCAAGCCTGCTCTTCTTGGATTGTTGTTCAACAACTCCTCCAAAAATTCGAACACTCACGTTTCTAGTATTTCATCATTTTCCTTCCAATTTTATCTTAAAAATTTCTATGTTCTTTTTTCCTAATCCTTTTCTTTGTTTAGCATGTTAACTTTTGACGTTTGAACCGCACACAGTGGAGTTCTTGAAAGACATTAGAGGCCTATGCCTTAAGGTAAATTCTAGTCAAGTTTCTACTTTTTGTGGTTCTATTACAGAGCAGATGCATTTATTTAGGCACCAAAGGAAGCAAGCCAAAGGCAAAGCTGAGAATTTTGGTCACAGTCATTAGAATCAGAAAATATATATTAAGGTCATCTTCTTAATCAGAACTTGCTTCCTAAAAATTCTGATCCTGTAAAGGCTAATTGTGCATGAGTTTTGAGTTGCATTTGAAATGGAAAGAAAATATATTGCTAATATCAGTTTTTCGGTAAGATCCTTTCTTTCACTGCAGTAAAAGCAAAGATTTTGTATGATTATTTTTGCAGTTAGTATTATTAGCATTCATAGCTGATAATATATAAGTGCAGATCAGGTATCCTTATTTATTACCTTGGCATTTTCTTGTCAAGTTTAAGTATATATATATGTGTGTTATTTTATTTTTTATTTTCATTATTTTTAAAGACCTAATTAATTTATTATCAATTTCATTAACAATTTTTAATCAGTTATCTAGGGTTTTTTGTTGGCTTTTTTTTCCTTAAAGGGAAATTGTCATGTGGGCATCAACAAATCTATCAGTAACTTAAGTTTTTTATTCTCTACAAATTTATTTTTACAAAGCTATTTTTTTTAAAGGAAGTGTGAGGTCATATGAGGCTTTGCTTTTTAAATTTTCAACTTTTTTCAAATCTGATTCATTATTATAAAGCTGAAATTCTTCAAAAGCTTGTTTTACATGTTTGCCTTTTCATTCTCATTTGCCACCAATATCTGTTTTTTAATTTTGCTTAGAATAGAAACCACAAATTTTATGTCTCTAATTTAAGTGAACCAGTTTGCATTTTGATGCGGTTGTGCAGAGCCAAACCGATAGAGAAAGATGTGCCAGAACACTGTCTACAACCATTTTAGGAACAAATTTATTGGTATATTTTGTAGATAAGCAGCACAAAATCGCCCCTGAGTTGGGAAGTGCTGTGATATAGAAAGGAAAAAGGAGAGGTTTGCTTATAATCTCTGTGAATTAATGGCTGGTTTGCTTCTGTGGTATGAGGGTCAGTATCTGTTAGAATATTTTCCTATAGAGTAATGGTAAATGGCATGTCATAATTCTTAAATGCTTGTATATTTTAATTCTATTAAATAATGTTGTCCCAATGAGCTGTATAACTTACTGAGGATTCTCACTTTTTTTTTTTTAGTGGTAGCCTTGTGCTTTTTTTATCATGAGAAGAAATTAGTAGTGGGATAATTGTAGTGATAAAGTGATCATGAAAGATGCCATATTAAATCAGTTGACCCTTAATTATGTGTAAGGATAAAGTATGAACATTTGCTTTTTTTCCTGTATTTTACCTATTTCCATATTTCTAGTATATCACTTCTACTCATGTTTCCAAGCTGTTGATTTTTCTGTGTTGACTGTAGTGGCAGATAAATTAAATCGTATCAAAGCACTCTTATAATTATTTAGCGTTTCCTTCTACGGAAATGTATACCATGCCACAGGTCACTTTTGTTGTTCTTTCTTGCTTTTGAGATGAGTAATAGCTAACAGGTAATCAACTACCTTGAATATACTAGTTGAAGTGATGGCCTGGTATAACTATATAAGCATGTTTCATTCAGTACTTAAAGGGGGCTTATAAAAAAGATGGAGAGTGACACTTTGACCAATGAGATAATGACAGGACAAGGGGTTTTAAAATAAAAGAAGGGAGATTTAGATTAGAGGTTAGGAGGTAATTTTTCACGCAGAGGGTGGTGAGGCCCTGGAACAGGTTGCCCAGAAAGGTTGTGGATGCCCCATCCCTGGAGGTGTTGAAGACCAGGTTAGATGAGGCCCCGAGCAATCTGGTCTAATGGGTGGCATCCCTGCCTGTGGTAGGGGTGTTGAAACTAGGTGATCTTTGAGGTCCCTTCCAACTTGAGCTGTTCTATGATACATATTTTCACTGTCATTATTCTCTCCCAGTTAGTGTAAACGTACTGGCATTGGACTTCTTCAGAAGAGGTGTCACTGAAGAATTCCTAACAACACATTTCCTGAGCACTTACAGTAAATAGATACGTATAGGTAGTATATTTTTAATTGTATTTGTCAACAATAGATTGATCTGCCATGGATTGTCAACTTTCTTAGTTTTCTCACACTTTTGTCTATGACTAATGTATTATTTTGTTACTTCTGTTTATCTACTTTGATATTAATAATTATATTAAAAACATAAATCAAATGTAGGATCTTAGAGAATTCTCACTGTTAACCTACTTCCATGTTGTGAAATAATCTTTTGTTCTTCTTTTATCTTTTCTTTTTATTATTGGCAGAATTTTATCTCTAATTTTAGTAAGAGATTTTTGAGATTTCTCATGAGAATTTTCTAGTAAAAATATATCAATCAGATCTCCTTGTTTATTGTTGTATTGCACTCAGAGCCCTCTAAGGGCAAGTAGAATTAGTGGCCTTATATATACTTGTTATTCCACCTCATTTGCATGGAAGAAAAATACGTGTTTCAAAATGTGTATCACCTTTGGTTATTCCCTCTTCTCCACGAGCATTCTGTCAGATGCATTGCATGTTTCACTTACATCTGGTGTGAGTAAACTTCACAAGTGAAATCTTGACCCTAATGAAGTCAAGGGGAATTTTGCTGTTGACTTAAATGAGAGCTGGATTTCATTCCAAGAAATCATTTTTCTTCATATCTGTGGCTTTTCCTCATTTCTTATTCTGCCTTCAGTCACTCCTAATCTCCATCTGATATTTCTTGTGACTGTTTACAGCCACATTTCTCAATTTTAGTTCATTAAAATCTTTTTCTCCAAATAAGGAGCTCTCAGATCTGGAATCTTTGTACAAATTTTCAAATATCTTATGAAGTCTTAGCAGTCTACAGTATTAGCAAAATTGCTAAAGTTGAAATCTGGAACCTTTTTGTCTGTAGCATACGAGCAAGAAGATATTTTCTTGGTTGTGGCAGAACTTATTGGCAATGTCTTCTCAGCCAGTAAGTTTCTAGGTGATTTTTTTTTCCTGTAATAGAAGTGTAATGTCTTAATATTTTCTGCTCTTTATATTCCAGTGAAATCCAAAAGGTACAGGTAAAATAAACCTTTTCTTTGTGGGGTTTTGGTATTGTTGTCTTAATTGTTTTTACCTCCATTTCAGACACTCTATACTGCTTGTGGCATATTCTTCTCTTTAAAATAGTACCATGTGGTCACTTCACATTTCCAGATAACTAGTATCTTCCTGCTGTCCTCCTCCCTCTGATATTTGAGATGTGTAAGTACTCAGAGGAACTTTTCTCTTCTGTATTCATGCTAGATCTTCACTAATTAGTAATTGTTCTTGCCTTTTACTCTGGTCTTCCATTTTCCACACCTGGGTAGCATATGATTGTCTTTATTTCTTCTGGAATATAAGAATATGCTGGGACCTATCCTGTTAACAGCTTTATTGATGTTCTAGAGGATGGACTGTTCTCTCATCAAATTTGAAGATAACATAAATTGGGGCGAACAAAGGATACTTGCGAGGATAGGATAGCAGTTCATAGGAACCTGGATGAGTTGAAGGACTTGGCCAAGAGAAACTTCAGGAAATGCTAAGCCCTGCACTCAGAAAAGAAGATTCCCTAGTGATGGACGCTGGGATTGCCTGGCTGGGGAGCAGCTCTGATGAGAAGGACCTGGGGATGTAGGCAAAGAGCAAGCTGAGTGTGAATCAGCATAGATACCTAGCAGCTGAAAAGATCAGCAGCATCCTGGGATGTATTAAGAGCAGTAGAGAGCTAATAGACTGAGGGAAATGATTATCTCCCCCTGCTCAGCACTTGTTAGATCACATCTGGAATACTGTCCCTGGTTTTGGTATCTCAAATGTGGGGAAAAAAAGATATTATATAACTCAAGTGTCTTAATACCACCAAGGTAGTTGGTACCAGCAGCACTTGCTCTATGAGATGCTGAGGGAGCTGACCTTGACCACCCTGGAGAAAAGACAGCTTTGGGGTGGACCTGATCATCAGTACCTACTGGGAAATTAGCAAGAGGATGGAGCCAGGCTCATTACTGTGGTGCATGATGGTAGGCTGACAGACATGGGCGTAAGTTAAAATGAGATATTCAGACTGGATGTAAAGAGAACCCTTTCCTCACAAGAACAGTTAGTCAGTAGGGTGGTTGCCAGAGACGTTGTATAGTCTCCAGCCCATCCTTGGAAGTTTTCAAGACCCAAATGGGTAAAGCCCTGAGCAAACTGGTCTTGACCAAAAAGCTGTGTCGTCTTTGGCAGGAGGTTAACGCAGAGATATTCTGATGCCCCTTCTGACCTAACTATCCTGTGATCTTAAAGTGAGTATATCTTCATAAAAACACACACACACACACTGAGAAGAAGCAACCAGTCTTATTAGCAACCAAGCTCAAAGAGAAAGGTGCTTTGGGTTTTGTGTTACAGACACCAGTAGAGTCATATCAGGTGTTTATTGAAGAGATGGATGTTACAAATGTCAGCAACAACTGAGTTTACATCTTCTTAGAATATCACAAAAGAAAAGTTGTGTGTACAGGACCAGTTTTGTGCAGTCGGTAATGATGGGGTAAGTCCTAACAGGACTTACCAGCCTTTTATTTTAAAATAATCGAGGGGAAAGCATGAAGAACTGTAGATTAATTTATAGTGACTGATAAGATTTCACCAATGCCTAATATAAATGGGAAAGCAGGTCTTTAGTTGTACAAGTTTTAAAGGCAGTAGTAGATTTATCCAAATTCATTCTTACTTGCTCCTACACCTTGATGTGCCAGAGGCACCTTGTAGACCATAGATCATTAATTCTGTCTTACGCTGTCTCTCCAGTGATGAACTAAAAATGACATACTTTAGTGGCTTAACTAGTTGTTCCAATGCACTTATATCTGCTGTAAGAGTCTGCAGTCGTGCCTGCCATGCTGCCAGCTATGGCCATTGCCCCTCTTTTCCATCTTAATACCAAGTCAGTTCAACTTGAAATTCCACCACGGTAGACTTGAATTTCTTAATAATGAATAAGATAATAGATATGGAAAGAAGTATATTTTGAAGGTATTTAGCTTCCAGTACATAGTTTCCGGTATATTGTATCTTCGCTTCATCCTTAGTGAAGTGAGGTAGTGCACCCATAGCTGCCTGACAGGGAGACATGACAATAGGACCATCCTCCCTTTCTTACTTGAAGCTAGAGATTAGTATATAGGCATTATTTTATGTAGACATAATAGCACTTCAGTGTTTCAGTATATGTGATAAATACATAGAGAAAGTGATTCCTGATGTTCAAGGAAAAATAATAATGGATTCTGTGACAGCTGTAGCATTACTGAACTTGTATTTAATTACTCATCTAATATGCTTTTTTTCCTTTTTCAATATTTGGATTAGTATCTCCCTAAATGGTTGTACGTATTCACGACAATAAACAGCTCACTTCTTAAGAAAAATAATAAACTTTTTATAATAGCATGAAATTGTAAAGAGACAAATGTATTGAATAGAAGTAGATACGTTGAAAATACTGTAGGATTTAAGGATTTGTCTCCTTTTGCCTGTTGAAGCAAAATATAAGAATTCAAGTTCAGAAACATTGGATTGGAAAGGAGGGTTTTTCTTTTTAGAGTGCTACAGGGTATTCTGCAGACCTAGAGATGGTACTAGCGAGATGAGATGCAGCTTTCTCTGAGGAAATACTGGTCCAGATCTTCTAGAGAAAACAACTGTTCTGTTTCTTTTTTGTTTACTACATTTACTACATATAGTGATTATTATTTCTCCAAATAATATTTGGTGGTTTTTGTTTAAGAAAAGTCTATAAAGATAGCTTTAAAAAAAACTAGTAGGTCTGAAAGAGAAGTTAAATAAGCCTCTGAGAGACTTGAAGACATAATCTAATTTATTGTCCTTTATGCCAGTGCATACCAGAGGAAGAAACTCCCTGGTGTTACTGGCTGCCTAGGTCACTATAGCAATACAAAATACCTCCATTTGCAACATAATTAAAACTAAGTAAAATAAATCACCCTTTAATGATTTTAGACTGATTATTGCAACCCTTCCATGGAATAGAAATTCACTGAAATGTCTTTAAAAATTACATGGCTTGCTACAGACCATAAGTATATGGCTACAAAGCTCAGACTAGACCCATTGAGCTAGTTAACTTTTCTCTCTCAACATCTGCCACCTCTTCAATACAAAGCCAAGGACAAAGTCTTTTCAATGCCTGTCGTTACATTGACTTAAGTGTCTGAGAGACCGCATCTCTCTCGATCATGACTTCCCACAGTACTTTCCTTTAAACGATTCTAGCATAACATTAAAGATTTTGGGTTGTCAACAATGTTCAGAAGACCCAGAGATAACCTGTAGAATTTGTTCCACTGAGAAGTCTGAAGTGGTTGTAGTACTCACTTCCCTGGCTGCTTTCAGAATCAAACGCTGAACCCCTTTCCATTTCATACACATGAGCAATAAAATAATTGTTTTCCATCCCATAGAATGGGATGAAAGAAATACAAGGAAACTAAAATTGTTATATCTCTGTTTTGGTAGAGTGCTCAGGTTTGCTGTGGTAACTCAGTACTGATTGTTACAAAAGGCGTTTTCTGATTTTGTATTTTTTCCAATGGAAAGTTATGTTTTCTGTTCAAAGCCTGGGATAAGCACATGGATTTCTACTACCATAATACAACCTTGTTTACTGTAATCATTTGTATTTTGCTGCCCTGTGTTCTCACTGCTGTTTTGCTGGTGTTTGTTTCCCCTTGCATTAAAACTGATGTGATGTGAAACCTCTGTAGAAAACATGCTATCCATAATTGAAAATATTGTATCAAGTATCTTTTCTTCTTGTTGACACCAGTTTAACTCAATTTAATTAAGAAATCATGTTCTTGGTTATAGGATCTGGTTGTTTTCTTGTCAGCAACAGCATGCATTGTAACATTTAAAAGTTGAATGTAACATTTGTTTTGTTGCTATTGCCTAGATTTTAGCAGGATTTTAGTAGCTATAACACTGTACAAGTTTTCCCAAGGCAGGATCAGGTTAATCTTGTGCAAAATTCAAAAGACACTTATCACATGACTCATTGTGGGCTTTAGGAATTTGGCTTTGTCTCTAAATATTTGGGAGTTACTTTATACAATCCTTCTTAGAAGATATTTATCCATCAGCTTCCTGTTATCTTTTTCCTTTGAAGCCTGAAAGCTCTTCTCTGGCAGTCTACAGATAGTCTTGATGAGGCCCTTGTAAGTGTCCAGCAACTGTTACCTGTCTCTTGGCACCTGGCGGTTGTTCCAGTTAAATGCTGTAAATTATAGTGTCCTTAAGGATATAGTATGCATCTGAGAACACGAGAACTGGAAGTTGTAGTTTGCCAGTTTCAAAAGGGGAGAGCAGAAATCTGTGTAAAGCTGTAAGGCATGCTGAAAGCCTTAATGGCATGCGCAAGAGTGAATGTTTGAGGCAGTCACAAAGACAGAGAGACATCACGTTCTTCGAATTATGAGTGAGGAAGATGTATTCTGAAGCTCTGCAACTTATTGGAATCTTTCAAAACTAAACTCGGTGACAGATCTTTTTAAGTATTAAAGAAAGTGCTGGGGTACAAAAATTTCTCTTATAACAGTAGATTCACCAGTTTTAAAGGAGGTGACCTATGGAAATGACTCTGCTCATTTATTTATGTCTTCATCAAAAAGCTTTTTGAAATAATTTAGAATCGCCATACTTTTCTGTTACTGCTATGGACAGTAGCAGTAACTTCTCTTCCTGTTATGCAGTATTGTAAGTATTTTAAGTATTTTGAACTCTGGTGGAGATACAGGTTGTTGGCACTTCTTTAATACAAGACAGCTATTCTGATGCAGCCTTTCCAACATGACACAGTAATAATACATTGCTAAGTGATTACCTTATCATCCCTTTATCCTACTGAAGAGTTAGCAAGGACTGAACTCAATTGCTCACTGTGTCTAACCTGTTCATAAAGGCCCCTAAGGATGGGGACTCCAAGGCTCCCCAGGCAACCAGTGCTTCGCTGTCTGTGCTAATTTCTAATTCCGACATTTGATTTGTTCTTGCTATAGCCTAAGACATCCTTTTTTTTAGCCTGTCTTCATAGAACAGTATGTTCTAAACCTCTACCTGGATTTTCTCCATTTACCACATATTTGACATCTCATCGTCTTCACTGATGTCCTTGCATTACAAAAAGTTTTTTTGTTTTTTTTTTTTTTTAAGATCATCCTCTGTGTCCTCTAGGTCATTAATAAATATGCTGGCTAGTTCTGAACCAAAGATTGGGCCATCAAGGAGCTATACTCATCTTAGAACACAAATTCCAGTTATGTAGTAGTTTTCGTCAGAAGTCTGTAAGCTATAACGTGTTCTTAGACTATTTGAATAGCACACTTATTAATGAAAAGACACAATGCATAAATACTTCAGAATTTGTTTAAATACTCAGCACTTCACATGGGAATATACATTATTACACTGTTCCCCTTGTATAATAAATGGGTGGCACAATTTTGCAGATAAAAATATTTTAATATGTATCTATTTAAGAACACACATTTTCATATTAGTTGCATAATACAACATACCAATCCCAATATTTTGCTCTTTATGTATGATAAAAGTCTTTGAGATAAGAATACATTGAGCAATTTATAAAATTGGGTGTTCAAATCCCATTTTGAATATGGTAAAACAACAACAAACAAACTGATCAGGCCATTTTTGGTTTTCATAGATATTTTGTATAGTTGCTTACTCCTCAGAACATTAATAAGATAGTAGACATGGAAGATCGATTACATCTCTATCCAACATGCCTTAATTTTGCCCCATCTTTGATTTCAAAAAACAAATTCTAAATTTCAGCTTCAAGAGCCTATGTGTTTTTATTTGTGGTTATACTTCCAGAAAGACGTGTTTGTATGGCAATATTTTCAGGAAGCTGGTGCTCTTAAGGTACTGGTAGAAAAGCCTATGGTTCTGTTTGTTTCTAATGGATGACTGATGACTGGAGTGCTTGATTTTGGTCTTGATTTACTGTTGATCTGGATGAAAGTGTAGTTGAATAAATGAACATTTTTATGTCCTCATTAGTCTTCTAAGGTATTAATTCCACAGACTGATCATCAAAATAATCTTTGAACTGTCCATACAAGAAAAAAAAAAAAGTCCTTAATACTCAAATTACACCACAAGAGAAACTAGTATCTTAACCTGTAATGCGTTTTAATGGACATTTCTTGTTATCCTCCCTGTTTGCACAGTGGCTGCACTCCAACCCCAGAAATGTAATAAATACATCTGGGACAGCACGCTAACAGAACTGAACTAATTTGGTAAAAAAATAAAAGATCTGAAGTCAGATTTTTTTTTTTAAATACACAAAGACAAACATAGCAATGAAGGAATCTGCTCAACATACCAATGAACAACATTCAGTGACTAGGGAGCTACATGGGGGACAGAATATTGTAATAATACTGTTTACAGTATGTGACGAATATGATACTATATCATGATTAAAAATCTTGAAAATTTCCATCAAAAACTTTGCCACAATTGTGAAGAGAAAATATGGAATTTGAAGCTTAAATGGAGCTCCAAAGTTCTCTTCAGCACTTATAAATACTTGAGAAAAGATACAAAATAAATAAAACTTATCAAAAGTCCCTTAATTTCCAAGGCACATAGTCAGATGCAATGTCATAAAAAAGGATGAATGTTTTTTTCTCTTTATTAAAGAAGACACTTTTTTATCACTGAAAAGCATTTGAAATCATTGCTAAATGTCTCTGTGTTCCCGTGCAACCTGTCTCCCAAACAAACAAGAACAAATACAGTTAAGCTTAGCCGATTGAAGCACCTTGTTGCCTGTGGGTCCTAACAGGTATATTCAAATTTAGTACCTTCTATGCTGAGGTAGATACTGCATGACCTTAGCTTCCCATAGGATGTTCTAAGCCTCAGGTGTCTGCTGGAAATGTTGCAACAGCGAGACATAAAAGATTAGTCTTAGTTTCCATTTCTACTTCTTTATGGCAGGGTAGACTTTGCAAGGAAAATCAAGCAGCATGTCTTGTTCTTCATTATTGTGAAGAGCAGTTACTGCGTAGTAGCATGTTGGATACTGACCCAGATAGTAATCCAGTAATCCTTGGATCTTTGTCTTGGATTCTAGCTATAAGGAAGTTATGGCTGACTGATAAATATTTGTT